>NC_133650.1:72527212-72827212 GCF_009905375.1 Apium graveolens | reverse complement strand
AGATAATAAGATTCAACGGATGTTCATTTTCAACGAATAATGGACATCCGTCGAGATGTAAATTCTGACTTAGATAAAATTTCATCTTTAACAGAAAGCATCAAATTTTACTCTGGCTGCATTTTAATTTTCTTAGACATCAGCATAAATCAAGAGTAATTAAGCATACCTAACTCACTTATCAACCTAGTAAAGGTGGATTCATCAAGTGGCTTGGTAAAGATGTCTGCAAGTTCCTTCTCACTTGGAACAAAATGAAGTTCCACAGTACCATTCATGATATGTTCTCTAATGAAGTGGTACTTGATGTCAATGTGCTTGGTTCTTGAATGTTGTACTGGATTTTCAGTAATTACAATGGTACTTGCGTTGTCATAGATAATAGGAATCTTATTCACCTGTAGACCATATTCCAACAATTGATTTTTCATCCACAAAATTTGTGCACAACCACCAGCAGCAACATATTCAGCTTCAGCCGTGGAAGTAGAGACTGAATTTTGCTTTTTACTGAACCAGGATACTATAGCTTATTTCCTAGAAATTGACAGGTTCATGTTGTACTTTTTCTATCAATTTTACAATCTGCATAATCTGCATCTGAATAACCAGTTAGATCAAACCAGAATCTCTAGGATACCAAATGTCAAGTTTTGGAGTTCCTTTGAGATATCTGAAAATTCTCTTAATAGCTACTAAATGAGATTCTCTAGGATCAGCTTCAAATCTAGCACAAAGACAAGTAGCAAACATTATATCTGGCCTACTGGCAATCAAATACAAAAGTGAGCCAACCATGCCTCTATAACTTGAAATATTCACAGACTTTTCAATAGTGTTTAATTCAAGTTTAGTTGCAGTGGCCATGAGAGTTTTTGCAGATGTGCAATCCATTAAGTCAAACTTCTTCAAGAGATCATAAATGTATTTGGTTTGACTAATGAATATTCCATCACTAACTTGCTTAACTTGTAAACCAAGAAAGTAAGTTAGTTCCCCCATCATGCTCATTTCATATTTACTTTGCATCAATTTGGCATTTTTGCAAACTTTTTCATCTGTAGAACCAAATATAATATTATCTACATAAATTTGAACAAGTATACTAGAGCCATTAACATTTCTATAGAATAAGGTTTTATCAACATTACCTCTTGTGAAATGATTTTCTAAGAGAAATTTGACAAGGTGTCATACCAGGCTCTAGGGGCTTGCTTCAATCCATAAAGTGCCTTCAAAAGATAGTAGACATATTCTGGAAAATTTGGATCTTTGAAATCAGAAGGCTGAATGACATTGACTTCCTCCTCCAAATTTCCATTCAAAAAGGCACTCTTGACATCCATTTGATAGACCTTAAAATTGGCATGGGCTGCATAGGCCAAGAAAATTATGATGGCTTCAAGTCTTGCAACAAGAGCAAAAGTTTCATCAAAATCTATTCCTTCTTTTTGACAATAGCCCTTAACAACCAATCTAGCTTTGTTTCTGACTACTATGCCATTTTCATCCATTTTGTTTCTAAATACCCACTTGGTGTCATTAGGATTCTTTCCTTTAGGTATGGGTACCAGCTTCCAAACTTTATTCCTTTTAAATTGGTTTAGCTCCTCTTGCATAGCTAAAATCCAATCAGGATCCAACAGAGCTTCTTCTACCTTTTCAGGTTCTTCCTGAGATAGAAAGCTGCTATACATACATTTTTCTTGAGTTGCTTTCCTTGTTTGCACTCTTGAAGATACATCACCAATAATTAGTTCAAAAGGGTGATCTCTAGTCCATTTTCTCTGTTGTGGTAGATTAGCTCTAGATGAAGAGGCCTCATAGTTGTCTTGATGTGTGACTGAGTTTTGATTAGTAGAGACTCCCCCTGATTTTGTGGATCTTTGACTTGAAGTTGGGTTTATTTCTGCTTGTGATCTGTATTGGCTTTCAACTCCTATTGATGGATCGACGGATGTTGATCTTTGCCTTTCGCCGGATGATGCAGATTGTCTTTCGATAAATGATGCACTTGGTCTTTAGATAGATGATGAGTTATGTGCTTCATTAATTGTAGATTTTTCTGCATTATCTTTAGATATGCTTTCTTGATCACTTTCATCATCACTATCATCACAATTCATTTCAACATTATCAAATTTGAGGCTTTCAGGGAAATCTCCATCTGACAGTCCTTCAATCTTTTTGTCATCAAACACAACATGTACAGATTCCATAACAATGTTGGATCTGAGATTGTAGACTCTGTATGCTTTTCCAACTGCATATCCAACAAAGATTTCCCCTTATCAGCTTTGGCATTAAACTTCCCATGTTGATCAGTTTAAATCCTTAAGATATAGCATTTGCAGCCAAAGACATGAAGATATGCTTCCTATTCTTGAACAATTGGTAGAGTGTCATGCATTTTTTTTGATTAACCAAGGAGATATTCTTAGTGTAGCATGGAGTATTTACAGCTTCTGCCCAGAAGTATGTTGGAAACTTTGATTCTTCTCGCATTGTTCTTGCAGCTTCAATAAGAGATCTATTCTTCGTTTCCACCACTCTATTTTATTGTGGGGTTCTTGCTGCTGAAAACTCATACATGATCCCATTCTCTTCACAAAACATCCTTATCACAGAATTCTTAAACTCAGTTCCATTGTCACTCCTGATTCTTCTAACTTTGAAGTCAGGATAATTGTTAACTTGCCTTATGTGATTGATGATGATTTCCCTAGCTTCATCTTTGGGTTTTAGAAAATATGTCCAAGTGAACTTTGAGAAATCATCCACAATTACTAGACATTATCTTTTCCTTGAGATGGACAATATATTGACTGGTCCAAATAAATCCATGTGCAGTAGTTGTAAAGGTTCTTTAATTGTTGAATCAAACTTCTTTCTGAATGATGCTTTGATATGTTTTCCATTTTGACAGGCATCACACAGTCCATCCTTTGATAATTCCACTTCTGGAATGCCTCTTACCAAATCTTTACTGACTAGCTCATTCATAGTCTTGAAGTTAACGTGGGACAACTTCTTGTGCCATAGCCAACTTTCATCTTGACTTGCCTTGCTAAACAGACAAGTAACAGATTCTACATTTAATGAGTTGAAGTTAGCTAGATACACATTTCCTTTTCTCACTCCAGTGAGAACCACTTTGTTACTTTTCTTATTGGTCACCACAGGCTTCAGAATTGAAAGTTATTGAGTTGCTGTGCCAACCAGAAAATATTTGAGTTGTATTATAAATGTGATGTATATATTCATAAATACTCTGTGTTATAAGGCCGACTATGCGGATTCATTACATATTGCTTATAATTTTATCATATGACATTACGAATGTTGCTGGAATATTTTTAAGCGTATAGCTTTTATACGAGTAAGATTTTCGTTACGCAATTATATAAATAGCGCGATTTGATAATATTTCAATAGTTGCAACTACGCGATTAAGTAATAATTGAGATTTCTCGCGATTTAGTGATATTTGAATAAGTTGCGAATTGCCGGATAAATTATATTCTAATATTGTGGAGTAGAGTCAATTTATTTGCAATTTCTTGTGTGTTTTTTAAATGTGTTAATTATATGTTGCATGATTTATTCGTAGGATAATATTATAAAACTATTTTAATATAAATTCTTTTTGTCCGAAATTTTTTGAAAACAATTTTATTAAACTTCTAAAATCCCATAGTATTTATGGTATTAATTTTGTGATTTATGGATTTATATTTTAGTTACTAAAACACATTATTTTTAATTATACTTTTAATAGTTATTGAATTACAAGTGTGCCCTTGCATGCAAATTCCACCCAAATAGAGATCAAGGGTAAGCCCGACCTTTCACCCTCCACTAACTCCATTTGACCAAACAAATGACCAATAAAACCTTGCATGCAAAAGCTTGCTATTAGTGGGTGAAGGATAGAATGGTAAAAAGCAAAATCCACTACCATTTGAACCTCATTTTTCTTCACCAACACATCACTCCACTCTCTCTTCTCTCTACCCTCTCTCGGCCGCACCAAAACCTCCCCCACCCCTCTCATTTTTCTTCCTCATTTTCTCCATTTTCTTACACCTTTCAACTCCTCTAAGCAAGGGTCAACTACATTTGGTTTTATATCATCATATAAGGTTAGTTTCCTAGTTGCATGTGGCTAAAACTAAGGGTTTAACTTTGATTCTTATGAATCTAGAGTTGAACTCAATATGGCACATAAAACTTGAGCAAGAGATGGTCTTGAGGAAGTGTTTTTCTTCTATTTTTCAAGCCATGATCTTGGCCTCAAGCATTCGGCAATGATTCCCAAGGAGCCGGATGGATTTTGTTGTTTGTGTGATAGTTTTATTTATTTTCAAGAAGAAAGAGACTTTGCATGTGACTTTTAAAGAAATTATGATCTTATAAGATGTATTTTACAAAGTTTCCATCTTTGCATACCATGATTTTTACGATAAAAGTTGAAGTTTATACTTGCATGTTGTAGTATAAGTGATATTTCGGATAAATGTGCTATGTGACTTAAATTTGAGTTTTTGTGCAATGCATGCCACGGTTTTTGATCTAAAATGCTAGTATTCTATGTGCCTTGATAAGTCATGATAAAATCTAGTAGCCATCAAGTTGATATCATATATTTTTAGTTCAAAATTTTGCTTAAAATCGTATTTGTAAAATCCGCTCTGATATGCTCTCTATTTTTTGCCTCGGTAATGGCTTATATGGCTAGGTTTATGCTCATATTTTTCCATAAAATGATAGTGAATAGGATTGTGTACAATGTAGGATAGATTTTTGGGTTTGAATGTTGGTTTTGGTGTTGATATGGGAGTTAAGGTGGAAGGAGGTACACTAGGCACTATGTAGCAGAATTTTTTACCATAAGTATAGGCTGTTTTAGGTGAGTTTTGGTAAGGCCTTGCTAGGCCCAAGTTTACTGGAGTTAGGAATTGAGTTGTACTTGAGTCCAGTGGCTTTGATTCGTTGAAAAACTTGCAATTTGGTAGGTGCACACACACATTTCCGAGAGTAACTCAGAACAGGGCAGAACTGCGTAAGCTTGAACTTTGATCGATTATAACCATGCCATGAGCTAGGACTTCATGGGGCCTTGTCTTAAATAAGTGTAATACATCCTTAGGAAGTTTAACAAACTATTAGAATCAAGAATTGAGTGAGGAAAGTGAGTTTTATATGAGTAAAAACAGAGTAGAGTGATGTCAAGGGAGGCTGGACAAGTATTTACTTTGAGTAGAGGCCTAGAGAAGCCTAGGTGAGGCCTTGGCATGAAACCAAGTCTGAAAGTTAGGGTTAGGTCTTAAGAATCCATAGGAATTGGTTTTGTTAGAAGGCACCATGTAGAAGCTGAGATTTCGGCCAAGGAGCACAGTTGTGCAAACTGGTGCTAGCAGAAACCTTAGTGTGAGTATTGATTTTTGTAAGCCTATAGGAGTGATGCCTTTCAGTCTCACCAACTTTAGAAGTTAGTTTACAGTCTTAACAACCTGTAGGAAGTGGTTTGGAGTGAAGGCCCAAGGTGGAGACACCCCATTTCCACCAAGGCACCCAAGAGCACCCTTCGAGTGGTCTTAGGAAAACTTTAGCGGTGTTCGTTTTATTTGGGACATAGAAGTGAAGAGTCCGAGTGTTGGACATCATCTTTAGGTTAAGTTAAGGTCAATAATAGTCCTTATGTGTTACTTGCTTATGTGCTTAGGTGTTTAAATGACATTATAGTGTAAATAACTAAGTAGTATATGCCATGCTATTATGTGATTATATGACTATGTGGATTACTTGAATTGCATATGATTAAGTTATCTGTATTCTTATAATTTTAAGTTCTTGAGTAATAATAGTTATGATAAAGATAATAGTGAGTCTAGGAGCTTATAGGTTTATGAGGTGTTAAAAGGTGAATAGTAATGAGGTTAATATAATGTGTAGGTTCCGAAGCGAAGGGGAAGATTCGTGCCGTCAAGATCGAATAATCTTAGAACTGTTGAAAGGCAAGTTACTTACCTCCTTATGCTTATAATTGTTGCAAGTATACATACTTTTCGTGAATGCTTAGTTGTAATAATCACCATGTCATTACTTAATTCAAATACCTCTGTTAATAACTCTTAATCTTGTTAGTACCTTACCTTCAAAATATTCCTTATCCAATAGACCGTGAATACTAAACTCTCTACCAAATTCCCTAAAGCGAACCTCATTTGTAAACTTATATTCTCTTGTTACAATTCCATTAAAGTGATACCAAATCTTTCCCGGCATCCATGTTATAAATCATAAAATAAATAAAATAAATGTTTCTTGACTTAGTGGATTGAACTAGACGCGAGTCCTTTTCACACATATTGATAGGCTCACATATAGCCTAGGGATCCCATTATATTTGAGAACCCAGCGCGGTTCGGGATTACTTCACGGCTGATCACCGGCTGTAATCCGTAGCGTCCTAATATTGATTTTTATGATTTGATATTTGATTGATTATAACATGTTGCCCGATGCCATGATACCATATGCCATGTTTCGATTGCTATGATTCTACCATGTCCTTATGTTATAACATATTGCCCGATGCCATGATACCATATGCCATATTTCGATTGCTATGATTCTACCATGTTCTTATGTTATAACATATTGCCCGATGCCATGATACCATATGCCATGTTTCGATTGCTATGATTCTACCATGTCCTTATATTATAACTCATGTTTCTTATTGTCATCTTTTCAAGCATCTATAGCCTCTTGATTCATGAACCCGTGGTTTTGAGATAATGCACTGTATAGTAGAATTGATAGTACTTGCTGAGCATTTTAGCTCATTTTCTTATATTTAACCCTGTTCTACAGCTAGCAATCATGGTTCGTACCAAGCATACCATCCGTAAGTCAACCGGTAGGCAGGGTGAAGACCATTTGAGGGCGCAGGTAGAATATATATAGGCAATATCCGCCAGTATGTAATTGTGGTATTAGTTAGAAGGGCTGTTCCAAACTCTGAACTTGTAAAGATCTTGGGATTTATAATATAATATTTTTGGTTGGGTTTGTAATCATATTATTACCATCTTTTGGACTTATAAGTTGTAATATAATTATGGTTCACATTTATTTAGTGTGTGTGTGTTATCGGTTTGGGGTGTGACAGTTTCCCTGATAACAAAGCTGGATGATACTCAATAAATTGTTCTTGAGTCCATCCACTAGAGCAACTTCCTCAATGATGACATTATCCTTTGAAATCAAGCCATATCCCACAGTATAACCCTTGCTGTCATCTCTAAAAGTAATACTTGGGCCAGCTCTCTCCTTAAACTAAGTGAGCATGGTAGAATCTCCAATTATAACGACTCGTGTATTTTTATTTTATTTCTAATATTTGAAAGTGTAATAAAAGTTTAAGTAAATAAATAAAAGGTGTGTATTGATTTTGGCAGCGGTTACCTATTTTTATTTAATTATTTATGATTTGTGATATGTGGGATTGGAATTTTGTGATTTATTGGTAAGTTATATGATTTTATTTCGCTTCTAAAAGTGATTTTATGATAATTTTAATTCCATAAATATTTGGGTTATCTTTAAAATTGGTTTTCTAATTTTATAATTTCAATAATTATTTTTAGGACTTTATAAAATTGAGAAATCAATATTTTATTAATTATTCATGTTTAAATGATTTTCTGAGTGTGTTAAATGCTAAAATCCATATTTAATTATGGAAATCTTTAAAAATTCTGAAACTTATATTTTATTAAGTTCGTATTATTCTGAGAATTTTAAAATTATTTTGAAAATTTTCGGAAATCGTTTTACCCCCGCGTTGTTTCGTTATTCGTTAAAAAGCGGGTATAAAGCGTACCTTAAAAATTGTTTAAAAATTTCGAAATTTACGTTTTTTATTTACTTCGGGATTTTTATAATATTTTAGCACTGTTTTTGTAATTTTCGGAGATTGTTTTCGAGGTGCCCTGACTCGTTGATTTCGAAATTCGGTTAAATAATTGACCCCTAATACTGAGGGACACGTGTTAATAATTCATAAAAGAATATCAACACGCGTCCCATTTGAAGGACACGTTCAGGCAGGCAGTTTATTCCCAAAAACATCATCTCTTTGTCCCTGTCTTTCTACCTTGATCTCTCTGGTCTCAGTCTCTCTCTCTCTCTCTCTCGTGATTTCATCTTCTCTGTTTCTTGCTCCATCCGTTCCTGTTCTTCCTTTTTCTTTCTTCCGTCCCCGTTGCTTCCTTGTGCGATTGCCGCCACTGTGATTCCTATTCCGGTGAGCCTGGTAGTGCAATCAGTTGTGTGTATGTATATATTTATATATACGCATGTGTGTGTGTGTGTTCGTGTGAGCGTGTGTGTGTGCCGTGTGTGTATCTGTGCTTTTCCGGTGGTGTTGCCTCCCCTGTGTTTTCCAGCCGTGGTTTTGGTTCTGTGTGTGCAGCGCGTGTTATACGCGTGTGTTGGTGATGGAATTTTAATTATTTTATTATTCTGCAGGAAATTATCTTGAATAATATTTGTGATTTGGTTGCGGAAAATTATTTTTAATCGGTGAAATTTTTGGTTGGAATCCGAATTACTGGGTACCCCGAGAATTTTGCCGCCATACCGCGATGACTTGTTACGAGCGGACGGTGGACGGTGATGACGATGTTCTGAGTCCTAAATTTTATAAATAAATAAAAATTATTTGCGTAAAATATTTTTCGGACTTAAATAACTAATTGTATTACGAATTGTGTTGTGACGTAAGTTGTATGAAAATGGTGGTTTTGATATTATAAATTGTTGTGATTGTGGACGTCGATTGTAATCGACGGGTGGTCTTATAAATAAATAAGGTGCTGCTAAAATTTCCTAAAAATATGTTCAAAAATATAGGTATTTATACGTGTTACCCTAACAATATTTCCGACTACGTGACTATGTGGTTACGGGAATGTGTGTATAGTAATAATACGAGTCGGGTTATCGAATTGAGTTGTTAGAATTTGAGGATATCAAGCATGTCGGTGTAACTGATTAGAGTATTCTGTATTTGTAGATTCCGAGCGAGTTTTCTCAGGACTAAAGTCAGCGTGAAAGCTACTTAGGGTTTTGTAAAGCATTGCAAGGCAAGTACCCCTGACCATTCTTTTATGGTTCAGTATATGTGAATAACTAAATGTTTTACTTTCGTAATGGAACAGAAACATTTTAAGTTACGTATCCCCTGTATATGAAAATGTTGTTTAAAATTGTGTTTTGGGGAAAAGTAACTTCTGAAAACACCTATCTCTAAATGTGATCTAAATGAAAAGAGGATTTGAATAATATGCTGTGACAGAATGGATTTTTGAAAAGAGATAGGTAAAAGTGACGATTTTGAAAACTGGATTAAAACGATCAGATATGGGATACGTTGGGGCCAGAGTAGGCCTATTGAGTTGGCGTAAGAGGCTAATTCGGTTGCGCGCACTGTATAGCCAATTAGTCCAGCAGGTCAGAGACCTAGCTAGTCTCTGAGTTCCGGAACAGGTAATTGAAATGGCAGTTGGAGCCATGAATAAGATGGCAGTTGGAGCCGTCTGGTGTTGATAGCCTGATCAGCTGTCTTCACATATCCATTACGTATCTGATTTGGGTTTTGTGCTTCCCGTAAGGGTACTGGTAGTTGATCCAGTGATTTTATAAGAGTGACTAGTATGCTAAAATTGGACTCTGATGTTTTTACAGCTCACTGCTATGATATTTTAATGAAGCATGCTAGTTAGTGATATCCAGTTTTTCTCTAAATTTTGTTGTATAATGTTGATATCATGATTACAGTTCTGTTCCTATTATTGTTGCATTACTGATTTATCTTATTATTCATATTTTGGTACTGCTGAGCGATTATGCTCACCCTTGCAAACTGTTATGTATATTTCGCAGATGCCTAGAAGATCAGTCAGACCGACCTATGTTCCCGCCCCTACTGGACCCGGCTCCTCTGAGATAGTTTGTATCAGGCCATGAGGTCTGAGGAATTGCTGAATAAAGTTAGTGTGTCTTAGATGTTGAATAAAGAGTCTGTAATAATGAGAACCTGAATTATACTTGAACCTGGATCGGATCTTGGTTCGGGGTCGAGTTAGTATATTTTAATATTAATTATGTTGTTTATAGTTTTGGTAATTGTGTTTAGTGACGTCAACTCCTGACCCCGGGGTTGAGGCCGTCACACCAATCATGTGCCTTGAGCACCCATTATCCAAATACCAAAGATTCTTTCTGTTTCCCTGCACACAACAAAATCAAATCAGGTTGATTTTGGTACCCAAATTTCCTTGGGTCCTTTTTTGTTAGCCTTTTTCTTAGGTTTCTTAGGCTTGTCCTCATTTAACTTAGGCATTTAAAATTTATCCTTAGTCAATTGAGTAGAACCCTTAAAACCATTCATCATTGCAGAATTATCATGCACATGCTGATTAACATGGAAAGGCATATTATGTGTAAATATGTTATTCCAGTAAGACATGCTAAATGGCATTTGAGGCATACTAAATGCAGCATAATAAGGATTTTATGCAAATGGCATATTAGAAAACCGTGCATTCAAATTATTTGCAGGCATAACATTCACAGGAATTGTAAGCATACTGGGAAATGAAGGAGGTACAGACATGGAAGCAATCATAGCAAGTTTTCAATTAACAGACAAATGATTAATACTACCACACTTCACACAGATTTTTCTAAGAGCGTATTTATCAGGTGTGTGGTTGTTATATTTGTTAATTCCTACCTTCCCATTCCTATTATTTTTCCTTTTTGATTCTGTTTTAACCTCAATTTTCTCCAATCTGTCATTCAATTGCTTGATTGACAGATGCCCTATACTGAATCTCTTGTCCTTTTTCACTTGACTTGTTTCTCCTGGAACAAAGTTTTTAGAAACTGATCCATATTTTTCATTTAATTTAGCTAGCTTGGCTTTTCTAACTGACTTACTTTCACTCAACGAATGTGGTTCCTTGTCTTTCGACGGATAATCCTTTTGATCATTCGACGGATAACGTTCATCATCCGTCGAATCCACATCTGTTGAAAGTCCTTCAACCAAATTAGAATCAAGTTTCTCCTTGCTCCTTTTCCAGGCTTCATCACAGAAGGATTCTATACCTTGAACTTTAGTAATTTGAGCAAGGACATCTCTAGATGATTTCCATGCCTTAATTACCTTTTGTTCTCCTTCAAGTTGCTTTCTTAAAATCTTCTCTTTCTTTAAGGATTCAGTTAGTTCATCTTTGGAAGTTTTGCACTCTATTTTCAATTTTTCAAACTCAACAAACTGCGTTTCTAACACATTGTTTCTTTCACTTAAAACAAATTGTTCTCTTTAATTTTAGTGTTTTCTTAATGACAGATTTGAGTGTGACACGCAAATAATATAACTTAGTAGACATATCATTTATAGCATCATTACACTCAGCTTTAGATAAATGTGCTAGATTAGTGGTGATTACCTGATTACTTGATGAACTTACTTCTGTTTCATCTTATTTGGCCATAAGTGCTAGATTGACATAGCTTGTATCATCATCCTCTTCTAGTCCATTTGCAGCCCACTCATTTTCCTATGTGATGAAAGCCCTTTCCGTTTGTTTAAGCAACTCAAAATATTTTTGCTTATAATCCACAGGCTCAAACTTCTTTTTTCTAAAATCAGACTTTCTACATTCACTAGAAAAATGACCTGCCAAGCCACACTTGAAACATTTGAATTTAGACTTGTCAACCATGTTTCTGTTTGACTTGGATGCTCCAAAATTCTTCTTAAATTTGAGCTTGGAAAACCTCCTGGATAGAAAAGCTAGATGCTCATCTATATCATCCATGTCATCTTGACTAAGATGTTCTTCATGTTCAGCTATTAACCCTTTTCCCTTTCCTTCACAAACTCTAGGGTTTGGTGCAGATTCAACAGCTTCAATCTTTGTCTCCTTCTCTTGCTCGACAACCAATGCAATGGATCCTCCTTCCTTTCTTCCTTTTTATAGCTTCTCATCTTGCTCTATTTCAAGCTCATAGGTTTTTAGAATCCCATACAGTCTGTCCAAGGTAAATTCCTTGTAGTCTTGAGAGTTTCTTAGTGAGACTGTCATATACTTCCATTCCTTTGGTAGAGATCTAAGGAATTTGAGGTTTGAATCCTTTGTTTGATAGACTCTTCCATGCAGCTTTAGAGTATTTATTAGCTTTTGAAATCTACTAAATATGTCACTGAGTGACTCACTTTCTTCACTATGAAAATGCTCATATTGCTGAATCAAGAGTTACATTTTGTTTTCCCTTACCTGCTCAGTTATATCACATACAACTTGAATTGTATCCCAGACATCCTTAGAATTTTTGCAGTTTATGATGTTGTCAAATATTTCACCATCAACACCATTAAACAGAATATTCGTGGCCCTCTTATCCTTGTGGACTTGCTCAATATCTGGATTAGACCATTCTGCTCTAGGCTTTGGGATGGATGGCTCATTTCCTGTAGCACCTCTCATAGGAACATATGGACCTTTCTCAATACAATCCATATATCCTTCATCTTGAGATAGGAGATGCAGGTGTATCTTCACCTTCCAATGGTGATAGTTGTCTTTGTCCAGAAAAAGAATTTTTACTCCAACATCTTTTCTGCTCATCTTGTTAGTTGTTGTGATCTTTAAACTCTTTGTTCTTCAAGAGCTTGCTCTGATACCAATTGTTATTCCTAAAAAATATAACAAAGAATTACAGAAGGGGGGGTTGAATGTAATTCTTGCTCCTTTTTTAATTTGAAGAACAGTTCTACTATGAATATATAACTGCGTTTGATTTAGCAATGGTGCGAAATGAAAGTAGTAAAGAAATCAAATCACAAAGTAATTAAATACAAGTACTTAAAAACTTTCCGGTGGATTGAACTTATCCACCAGAGATATATATTAAGAAGAGAACTTTGTGTTACAATGTTGTACACAGTTGCTTACAAGTTAAACTCACAAGAGCAGAGATATTCTTTACAGATTTTTCTTTATCTATTTCTCAGGTAATTGCTTACTTCCTTCTATATAGTTTTACTGGCTACAATTGGTTTATATATCACCAAGTTACATGATAAAAAGACAAATAAATAAGACAAAATGTTTCTAGTCTAATTTCATGTTGCTTCATTTCTCTATCCAGCATCTTGAATATCTTATGTTTCGCATGGAAATGGAAATGCTTCTTTGTTCTCTAAAACTTGTAAATAGGCTGTCACATTCCATTTGCATACAATCAACGCTTGTGACTGTCAAGTCACTATCAACTGCTCTTTTGAATTTGATCATCCATTGAAACTCAGATTGATCAATGTTAGGGCGGAAACACGCGCTAATAATACACGCAAGTATACGCGTTCACATGTAATATAGAATACTTTCTAGTTCGTTCCTACAGAGACTCAGACTAATTATTGTTCAATTAAACTCACTCACCAATGTATGATTACTTCTCACTGTTAAGACACTAAAACTTAGAATTGTTGACTAAATATTAACTACAATTAACTACTTAATTAACACTTCGAATTAACAATATTAAAACACTCATGAGATCATAACTTCATTACTACTTCCTTCAACAGTTATTGTTATTACCCTTAGCATGCAACAGTGATGATATTAATCGAATAACACGAAACTGATAAAAGCCAACTTTCATTATACTAATACCATTCTACCAAACATCCACAATTAAGATAGAAGTTGAATAGGCATCAATTATGTTGAGTTCCTATATGTCTACAGAAATTGACAACATAATGATTTAAGCACAAGTTATTCCTTTTGATTATACAGGGCGAATAAAACGGTTAGAGTTACCCACTAATCATGCACATCATACATGAACCTATGCTAGCATGTCAAGTTCTAAATCTCGAGATCCACCGTCGCTTCACAAGAGATTAACACCCTATCTTATATGTTCACGACGCACATAAGACGAATACGCACAACCAATACTAGATATCATACAATCATCACACACTAAGGTATTAAACAATTAACTAAAGAATTCCATAGTAAATCCGTTACGACCCCATGATCATGATTAGCCCATGATAGTACTTATCATCATCATGGGTTCATATGAAAACATGATAAACAAAGACAAGAGAATAATAACTAAACTAATTATATTAAACCAGAGTACGTCACAAGAGTAATTAGGTTCAAAAGCAAGAAAACTAGCATCCAACGTTACAACGAAATAAAGAATCACAAGAAAATATGCTTCCTCTTCGTTGCGGTGTGCTAAAATGGTCTTCTTCCTTGTCTCCTTCTCTCCTTGCTTAATACCACGATCCAACCTTGTGAAAACGTCTCTAAATCTACTTATATAATAGTCCCATAAAACTCAGATTATATAGAAGTTGGAAGCCAAACAGAAGTAGAAGTCTAAAACAAATTATCTTTTTTCCCGACCCTGCGCGGCCGCTCAGCATAGCTGAGCGGCCGCTCAGCTTTCTGCGCGGCTGCTCAGCATAGCTAAGCGGGCGCTCAGGACCCTACTGGAGAATTCCTGAGTTTGCTCCGTTTCTTCGCTGTAATCTGCCCCTTTCTTTCCTCTCGCAATGCTGAACACATGCCAAGGCTTATTCTTGATGATTACTCCTCCGAAATGCAACTAATACCCTAAAATGCACAAACGCTAGAAAAACGCATCAAATACACAAAATACTTGATTTCAATACACCAATTTAAGCTATTTTAAGACGTTCTAAGTGGTATAAAATGCCACTTATCACACCCCCAAACTTAAATTGATGCTTGTCCTCGAGCGTCACAGACTCAAAAACAAATAAAAACATGCATGAATGCAATCTATATGAAATGCAGTGATCCCCCTTACTACGACCAATCCAACCAACTTACAATATCTCAACAAATGCAATTAGGCAGCTAAAGATCAATCAAATCATGCAAACGAACATACAGCCAGAAACGTGGTGTGTGCAGATGCTTAACAGATATGTTTCGGGACTAAACCAATTATTATGACTCAACTATCATCAAGGCAATCATATGATTATACAAAGAATAAAAATTCTAGGCACAAATTGACTTATAACACTACGAGAATCATGGAGCTTATTACGGAATCATGCTTTTTATTCACAACAATAATGCTTATTTGACTGTGCAATGAGTGAGGTCCACAAAAGACTTATACAATGGTATCCATGTAGCGAGCGTTAGGTTAGCGGATCCCAGACTCTAAAATCCTTAGGTCACTAGGCACAAAGTCCCCTAATAACTTAATAACTCGAATACCAAAGAGCCCACTCGTGATCAATTATGCATAAACACATACTTCTTTTTTTATTCTTTTTTTCTCTTTCTTTTCTAATTTTTTTCTTCTTCTTTTTTTTTCAAAATTTCTGAGCAAGTGCGTTTCGCTCCATCTTGCTCAACCCTAGACTACTCGCAGAAACCTATGAGCCGGCTACTAGCCATTTGACGCCTAGCCATAATTAGCAACAAATTCCATTTTTTACTCCATTTTTTCTTTTTCATGCCTTTATCACTAAGAACCTATTATCAAATTCTAAGCATAATAAATAGATTAACCTCGAAAACAATCAGATAATAACAACAATCTAGTCCTTACGCATTCTTTAAGACTTAGTGAAAATACAAATGCTTCGAGCATGCATATCAACCTACATGACTCAACATCACTTTAATGCCATCACTACACTCGCATCAACATCACAAATCAGTCGGTAAATCATCACAAAAGGGATCATGGCATATGCATGAGCTACATGACATGATAAACAAATAAAGCTATAAATAAATAAAAAAAACTATATGGCAAAAATTATGCAACTATATGAACTAACTATCATGAATATGCAGCTATATGACACACACACAAAATATTCCTTAACTACCACCCCCAAACTTAAAATCTTCACTGTCCCCAGTGAAGGTAGTAGAAAGGAACACAGGATATACCTACTCGGAGTCATCATCATCATCATCATCATCACCCTCAATGGGTGGAGTATCAGGCGGCGGGTATGCAGAGTCCTCACCAAAAACTGGCCACTGGATGTCAGCTCCAAGGCCCCGAAAAGTATTCCCTAACGCAAGGGTGAGCTCCTGAGCAAACCTGCTCTGCGTCTCGTACATGGCATCCATCCGCCGTGATAGCCTCCTATACTGGGCATCAGCTATCCCAGCACCCTCCTGAGCTCTCGAAGAACCAGCCTCATCACGCCTAGGCCTAGCCATAGTAGCACCTCATGCTGGACGCCCTCCTAGAAGACGATAACCCAGCCCATGCTCCTCGGGCTCACCACCGGTCCACTCCTGCATCCCATTCAGAGTCCCAGAATCAATCAAAGCGGCCGGCAACTGCAACTGCTCATGAGACAGCCAATTCACTCCACTGCTCGGCAAAGCTTCGTGACCGTGGATGCATAAGGGATGTTCATGTGCTTAGCTCCCCTAAAAAACTTCAGAATTCCTTGGTAGATAAACTCACCAAGGTCCATATAGTACTCCTCATTCAAAATTCCCCACAACAACTGTGCTCTCTCAACTGTGACCTCATGTGCATGCGAAGAAGGCAGAATATTAGCACAAATAAACGCATTTCATGCACGGGCATACCTGTTCATAGCGATTTCCGGAAAGTGATGATACTCATTAGTTCCTGTCTTGAAGGTCCAAACTATGCCCGGCCTACAGAGAGTAGCACAAATCAAATCCAAGTTGAAATCCTCAGCAGTCTTCTCAATCCAGTTCTCCTCCTCGGGCTTCCTCTCTCGCTGCCCAATCACACGGCGAATCGCCGCTGGGTGATAATCAACTATCAGCCCTCGGACCACAGAAAACCCATTCTTCTCGGCCTTCGCATTCACATAGAACTCGCGAACCACGCTCATCGGTACTGCTTCAGGAGACTCACAGAAAGCTATCCATCCCTTCTCTGCAATCATAGGTAGCAACTCACCATCGGGGAGTAAAAACCCCCTCTCCTTCAGAATCGGCTTCCCCAAAAGCCTAATGTACTCCTCCTCTGCAACTCTGTCATTCAACCGAGGCCTCGCAGCAGTACCCCTCGATGAATCAGCAGTAGGGACTGTGCTGCTGCTATCAATAATCCTTGCTCTCTTGGGTGCCATTGAATCTGAATAAAAGTGCTTGAGAATAGTGTTTTTATGTTTGGGAGAGAGTTTGAGTGTAGAAAGTGTGTGGGAGATGTATTGGAAAAGTGTATGTATATATAGGGTATGTATTAGGTTAAAATTAGATTAGGAGTAGGTTTGAGGGATAAAATCATGGGGTAATGGGAAAAGAAATCGTGGGTAATGGGGCTATAATTTATTTTTTTTTTGATTTTCTGATTTTTTTGGATTTTTTATGAACTTAAAAAAATTTCTGGCAGCCGACCCCTGAGCGGTCGCTCAGCAACAGCTGAGCGGGCACTCAGGGGGTCTCTGGGAAAAAAAATTTTGAGCCCGGTTTTTCTGATTTTTTTTGTGGTTTTGGATAGGTTATTAATTTCTAAGGGTTCCTGTAACAACAAATCATGGGTTGCCTCCCACGCAGCGCTTCTTTTTCGTCATTAGCTTGACTTTGCGTACCTTCCTCAAGTTGACAATAAAACGGCACTAACCACTTCTCAGTTTGCCGTGTCCCCATAGTAGTGCTTCAAACGCTGACCATTAACCTTGAATGCTTGATCCGGATCATTCTCAAAAATCTCCACCGCTCCATGTGGAAACACAGTTTTGACAATAAAAGGTCCAGACCACCTTGATTTCAACTTCCCTGGAAAAAGTCGGAGACGAGAGTTGAATAAGAGAACTTGTTGCCCCAACACGAATAACTTAGGATGTAGCTTCCTATCGTGCCACCTCTTCACGTTTTCCTTGTACATTTTGTTATTCTCGTATGCTTGAAGTCAAAATTCATCAAGTTCATTAAGCTGAAGCATTCTCTTCTTACCAGCTGCATCTAAATCCAGGTTCAACTTTTTCAACACCCAATAGGCCTTATACTCAAGCTCCGCAGGTAAATGACATCCCTTACCATACACCAGTTGAAATGGGGACATACCAAGTGGAGTTTTGTATGCTGTTCTGTAAGCCCAAACAGCTTCATCGAGCTTTAAAGACTAATCCTTTCTTGACGGACAAACAACGTTCTCTAGAATGCGCTTGATCTCTCTGTTAGACACTTCCGCTTGACCATTTGTTTGCGGATGATAGGCAGTAGCAACTCGATGATTCACATTATAACGCTGCATCATAGAAGTGAACTTACGGTTGCAGAAATGCGACCCTTCATCACCTATGATTACCCGAGGCGTTCCAAACCTTGTGAAAATCTGCTTATGAAGAAAATTCAACACTGCCTTTGCATCATTTGTCGGTAGAGCTTTGACTTCTACCCATTTTGAGACATAATCGACTGCTAATAAGATGTACTGATTATTGCAGGACGAGACAAAAGGCCCCATGAAATCGATTCCCCAAACATCAAAGACCTCGACTTCAAGCATCATATTTAACGGCATCTCATCCTTTCTCGTCAAATTTCCCACTCTTTGGCAACGATCACATCTTAAAACAAACTGATGAGTATCCTTAAACAAAGTAGGCCAGAAAAAACCTGCTTGCAGAATACGAGCTGCCATCTTCTCACCACCATAATGCCCACCATAAACTGTGGAGTGGCAGTCTCGTAATATCTCCTCCGTCTCACAGAACGGGATACATCTCCTGATGATCTGGTCAGCTCCCTGTCTAAACAAATATGGTTCATCCCACATATACCACTTCACCTCATGCAGAAACTTCTTCTTTTGAGCTGAGGTCAAATTAGGAGGCATTATATTGCTGACAAGATAGTTTACAATATCTGCAAACTATGGCTCTTCCTCCTGAACTGCGAATAACTGCTCATCCGGAAAAGTTTCGTTGATCAATATCTTATCCTGTGAAATAGACTCGGGATTCTCCAATCTGGAGAGATGGTTAGCTACTTGATTCTCAGTACCTTTTCGATCCTTGATCTCTAACTCAAATTCCTGAAGTAAGAGCACCCAACGAATGAGTCTCGGCTTCAAATCCTTCTTGGAAACCAAATAGAGAATGGCCGCATGAACAGTGAATACTGTCACTTTTGTCCCAAGCAGATAAAATTGAAATTTCTCGAAACCAAAGACTATAGCCAAGAGCTCCTTCTCAGTAGTGGTGTAGTTCATTTGGGCCCCATTTAAGGTCTTACTAGCATAGTAGATCACATGAAAGAGATTATTCTTGCGCTGCCCAAGAACTGCACCTACCGCATAATCACTCGCATCACACATCATCTCAAACGGCTCTGTCCAATCCAGTGCTGTAATAACTGGTGCAGTGATTAAACTCTTCTTGAGAGTCTCGAATGTCGTCAAACATTCATCATCAAATTTGAAAGGCACATCTTTCTCAAGCAAGTTGCACAACGGCTTAGATATCTTTGAAAAGTCCTTGATGAATCGCCGATAAAAACCCGCATGACCCAGAAAACTACGGATTCCTTTCATAGAAATAGGTGGTGGAAGATTTTCAATGACTCCCACCTTGGCTTTATCCACCTCAAGACCCTTGCTAGAGACCTTATGCCCAAGAATAATGCCTTCACACACCATAAAATGACATTTCTCCCAATTGAGCACCAAATTAGTTTCCACACACCTTTTGAGCACGGCACGAAGATTATTCAAACATTCATCATACGAATGTCCAAAGACGGAGAAGTCGTCCATGAACACCTCAACATTATTCCCAATCATGTCAGAGAATATAGCCATCATACATCTCTGAAAAGTGGCCGGTGCGCCGCATAACCCAAATGAAACTCTGCGAAAAGCAAACGTGCCAAATGGACAAGTGAAGGTAGTCTTTTCCTGATCCTTTGGTGCAATACAAATCTGATTATACCCTGAGTAGCCATCCAGAAGATAATAATACTCATGACCAGCCAACCTGTCAAGCATATGATCAATAAATGGAAGAGGGAAGTGATCCTTCCTCGTGGCTTTGTTCAGCTTTCGGTAATCCATGCATACTCTCCATCCTGTAACTGTTCGAGTGGGGATGAGCTCATTCTTCTCATTTGCTGCCACAGTGATACCTCCTTTCTTAGGCACACATTATACGGGGCTCACCCAAGAACTGTCAGAAATAGGATAAATGATGCCTGCATCCAGCCATTTCAGAATTTCTTTCTTCACCACCTCCTTCATGATAGGATTAAGTCTGCGCTACTGCTCAACAGTTGGCTTACTACCCTCCTCTAGCAGAATCTTATGTATACAATATGAAGGGCTGATCTATTTGATGTCTGCTATGGTTCATCCAATAGCCGATTTGAATTCTCTCAAAATCCTTAAGAGCTTGTCTTCCTCACTACCTGAAAGGGCAGATGCAATAATAACAGGTAAAGTAGATGCATCACCTAAAAAAGCATACCTCAAGTGTTCAGGTAATGGCTTAAGCTCCAAGGTAGGTACTTCCTCAATTGAGGTCAGAAGTACCAAGAGATTCAAACGGCATGTCCAGCTTTTGCCTTCAGGGAGAAGCATTCAGATATTGTAATTGCTCGTTGCCATCTTCATCATCACTGTCAAAATTCCCCACTAAGGCCTTTTCTAATACATCAGACATTAGCATATGATCGAGTTCTGAAGTAACCGCAGAATCAATCACATCCACTTTTAAGCACTCCTCATCTTCTGTAGGGAATTTCATTGCTTTGAATACATTGAAGGTCACATCCTGATCCTGCACCCGCATAGTAAGTTCACCTTTTTGCACATCTATCAAGGTACGGCCAGTAGCCAAGAAGGGTCTTCCCAAGATTATGGGAATCTTCTTATCTTCCTCGAAATCCAGAATAACAAAGTCTTTAGGAAAGAAGAGCTTATCCACCTTGACTAGCACATCCTCCACTATGCCCCTTGGGTAAGTAATAGAACGATCAGCCAATTGTAGAGACATGTAGGTGGGTTTTGGATCAGGCAAATCCAACTTTTTAAAGATCGACAACGGCATCAGATTGATGCCTGCTCCCAAATCACAAAGGCACTTGTCAAATGACAACTTGCCAATGGTTCAAGAAATGGTAAAGCTACCTGGATCTTTAAGCTTCGGAGGTAACTTTTGCTGCAGAACAGCGCTGCATTCTTCCGTTAGAGCAACGGTCTCAAAGTCATCCAGTTTCACCTTCCTTGAAAGAATACTCTTCATAAACTTCGCATAACTAGGCATTTTCTCCAGAGCCTCAGCGAAAGGTATATTGATGTGAAGTTTCTTGAACACCTCCAGAAACTTACCGAACTGCTTATCCAGCTTTTGTTGCTGCAATCTCTTAGGGAAAGGTGGTGGAGGATAGAGCTGTTTCTCCCCTGTATTACCCTCATGCAGAGTGTGTTCAACAGTAGTCTTCTTTGGTTCTGCCGCTTTCTCCTTTTGCTTAGCTTCTTCATCTCTAACTTCAGGTTCTCCTTCTTTTGCCTTTTCAGCATCAGCAACTTTCCCAGACCTTAAGGTAATAGCCTTGACTTGCTCTTTAGCTTCCTTCCTGCCTAGTACTTCCGTGTCACTGGGAAGTGTCCCAGGTTGACGATTGAGCACTGCATTGGCTATTTGACCGATTTGATTTTCCAAGGTCTTGATAGAAACCGCCTGACTCTTGCATAACAGCTTAAGTTCCTCAAAATCAGCATTAGTAGGTGCAGCTGCACTTCCCTGTTGAGGATATGATTGGCTTTGAGCATACTGCTGTGGCTGCTGGAATCAAGGTGGATTAAACTATTTACTCACACCTTGCTGATATGGTGGCTGAATACCATTCTGATTATTACCCCAGCTGAAATTTGGATGATTTTTGTTGTTAGGATGATAAGTAGCTGGCACAGGCTGCTGTTGTCGCTGATAATTGTTCACATACTGAACAGATTCGTTGATGAGAGAACACTGATCCATAGCATGAGAACCTGCATAAAGCTCACAGACCATAGCTATTTGATTAACTCCATATGTAGCTAGAGAATCAACCTTCATAGACAGCGCTTGGAGCTGCGCTGCAATAGCAGTGGCTGCATCGACTTCCAGAATACCTGCTACCTTCCCAGGCATCATCCTCTGGGTTGGGTTTTGATGCTCATTTGCAGCCATAGTCTCGATAAGATTATAAGCCTCAGTATAGCTTTTGGCCCACAAGGCGCCTCCAGCTGCTGCATCGAGCATGGGCCGAGATTGGGCCCCCGAACCATTATAGAAACCAGTGATCACCATCCACTCGGGCATTCCATGATGTGGACACTTTCTCAACATTTCCTTGTAGCGTTTCCAAGCTTCGCACATAGATTCTGTAGGTTGCTGCGCAAATTTAGTAAGAGCACTCCTCATAGCAGCAGTCTTTGCCATCGGATAAAACTTCACCAGAAACTTTTGCACAAGATCTTGCCAAGTAGTGATGGACCCAGCTGGTTCAGAATGTAACCAGTCCTTAGCTTTGTCCCTCAGTGAGAATGGGAAAAGCCTCAGCTTGATAGCCTCATCAGTCACGCCATTATACTTGAAAGTACTGCAGATCTCGACAAAATTCCTTATGTGCATGTTGGGGTCTTCAGTCGCAGCACCTCCAAAAGAAACAGAATTCTGCACCATCTGAATAGTGCCCGGCTTGATTTCAAAGATGTTAGCTTGAATAGCCGGATGAAGAATGCTTGACTGAATGTCATCAATTTTAGGCCGAGAAAAGTCCATAAGAGCTGGATCGGCCTGAACAATACGATCACCCATGATTACTGGTTCTTTCTGCTCACTTCCTGAATCTGAATCTTCAAAATCTATCTTCTCCGGAATGTCAAGAACTTCGTCTGTCTCCTCAGCTGTATCTAAAGTCCTCTTGCGAGTACGAGAACGAGTTTGCATAAACGCTCGCTAAAGTACCTGAAACACAACCAGAAATAATAAGTAACAAATACGTCTTAATCACTGAGTCCTAACGACCAATGATGGTAAGTACATAAACTAAACAAATACGCCGAGTCCCCGGCAGCGGCGCCAAAAACTTGTTAGGGCGGAAACACGCGCTAATAATACACGCAAGTATACGCGTTAGCAAGTAATATAGAATACTTTCTAGTTCGTTCCCACAGAGACTCAGACTAATTATTGTTCAATTAAACTCACTCACCAATGTATGATTACTTCTCAATATTAAGACACTAACACTTAGAATTGTTGACTAAATATTAACTATAATTAACTACTTAATTAACTACTTAATTAACACTTTGAATTAACAATATTAAAACACTCATGAGATCACAACTTCATTACTACTTCCTTCAACAGTTATTGTTATTACCCTTAGCATGCAACAGTGATGATATTAATCGAATAACACAAAATTGATAAAAGCCAACTTTCATTGTACTAATACCATTCTACCAAGCATCCACAATTAAGATAGAAGTTGAATAGGCATCAATTATATTGAGTTCCTATATGTCTACAGAAATTGACAACATAATGATTTAAGCACAAGTTATTTCTTTTAATTACACAGGGCGAATAAAACGGTTAGAGTTACCCACTAATCATGCACATCATACATGAACCTATGCTAGCATGGCAAGTTCTAAATCTCGAGATCCACCGCCGCTTCACAAGAGATTGACACCCTATCTTATATGTTCGCGACGCATATAAGACGAATACGCACAACCAATACTAGATATCATACAATCATCACACACTAAGGTATTAAACAATTAACTAAAGAATTCCATAGTAAATCCGTTACGACCCCATGATCACGATTAGCCCATGATAGCACTTATTGTCATCATAGGTTCATATGAAAACATGATAAACAAACACAAGAGAATAATAACTAAACTAATTATATTAAACCAGAGTACGTCACAAGAGTAATTAGGTTTAAAAGCAAGAAAACTAGCATCCAACGTTACAACAAAATAAAGAATCACAAGAAAATATGCTTCCTCTTCGTTGCGGTGTGCTAAAATGGTCTTCTTCCTTGTCTCCTTTTCTCCTTGCTTAATACCATGATCCAACCTTGTGAAAACGTCTCTAAATCTACTTATATAATAGTCCCATAAAACTCAGATTACATAGAAGTTGGAAGCCAAACAGAAGTAGAAGTCTAAAACAAATTATCTTTTTTCCCGACCCTGCGCAACCGCTCAGGCTGAACGGGTGCTCAGGACCCTACTGGAAAATTCCTGAGTTTCCTCCGTTTCTTCGCTGTAATCTGTCGCTTTCTTTCCTCTCGCAATGCTGAACACATGCCAAGGCTTATTCTTGATGATTACTCCTCCAAAATGCAACTAATTCCCTGAAATGCACAAACGCTAGAAAAACGCATCAAATACACAAAATACTTGATTTCAGGACACCAATTTAAGCTATTTTAAGACGTTCTAAGTGGTATAAAATGCCACTTATCAATCATCCGTTGAAACTTTGTGGGATCATCCGTTGAGAGTCTGGTTGATTATCTGTTGAGACTTTAGCTGATCATCTGTTGAAGTTTAGTGAAACATCCGTTGAGACTGTCTTCATGGAAGTTAACTCTATTTTATTTATACAAGATTACAAGGCATCTAATATTTACAATTAACCAACCTATCTAGCATATCGATCTAGTAGTCAACATGACTTAAACATTCCACAACATCTAGTTCACTAAAGCATTACAATATGCAGAAATGTGCTACTAACCTTATTAATACATAAGCTACTCTTTCAACGGATGTTGAAGTAATCATTCGTTGAAAGCTACAAATACACTAAATAGTATCTACTAAGTGTTTTGTTTAATTTTTCACCAAGTTCACAACATATTCTTAACAACAACAACGACAATCAAGCCGAAATCATTTCTTTAGGCCATTAACGACAACTAAAACCGGCGAGCTCGAATATATCCGGCCAAAACTCAATTCCCGTCAAACCTCAACCAAAATTAATGATATATATATATATATGAAAATGAAGGTTATGACTCGTACTATCAATCCCAATGATCAAAATTAACAACAAAGTCATAAATAATCCTGAAAAATCAAAAATAAAAACAACAAAAACCAAGAACTCGATTTTAACAATCCGGGAATAAAACGACTACAAAATTAACATAATTAGGTTCCTTAGATCATGATTTAGCTATCTATAACATTAGAATCAATCAATAACTCTCATAATTCATAAACCCAATTCGAGATTAACATAAAAAATGAAATCACAAAGTAATCAACTTTAGTTGATGATGTTGGTGTCAATCGAAAGATCTTGAAATAAGCTTCAATTTGGTTACGAGATCGTCAACAACGGATGAGTACATCTCTAGATATCGATTGATGAAGTTGATGAATAGATTAAACTCTCAAGAAACCTTATTTGGCAAGTTTTGGATAATATTTTATTTTCTTGAAATTAATAAATGAATTTTGGGGCTATTTATACTTACCATAAATTATACCCGATAAATCACAAATCGGTGCTTTTTTCTCTTATTATAAAGTAAAAAGCCCGAAAACAATAATTTTACGGGGAACAATATTAAAATATTATTTTTAATTAAATAAAAAATATATACTAAAATTTCTAAAACATAGGAATACTCCAAATAAGCGAAAGCGGAATATTTGAAAGATCTTTGATTTTATAAAAATAAAATACAAATTTGATAGGTTCTGACGTCCCGGTCGGGTCCCGCTACGATAACTTTTTGGAAAATGAAACATTTTCTAAATTTAAAATAAACCCCCAAAATAATTGTAGAATATGTAAATGAAATAAAACAAGATTTAACACGTAACACTTAACAAACGTAATTTGGCACGCATCCAAATAGCGTATAATTTTATACAATTGCATTTTAAACACATAAAAATATTTCAAAAAATTATCTGGGCCTTGTGGGATGGTATCTAATATATATCGCATGTTAAATCATGAAAAGAAGCATTTTAAATTCAAATAAACACATAATATTTTATTTAACACGTAACAAAATAGTCGTTAAATACAACTTTTTGATATTTTCACAATTCACCCGCTATTAGGCTAAACCGGGATAAAATACCAGATAAAATATTTAACGAATATTAAATATCCACTCGATCCCCAAAAATTAAAAAACGAACTCAATTTCCCGATGTCGATAAAATAATCGGTTTTCAAATAAATTTTTGAAAATAGTAAAAGTAATTAAATATTGACAAAGATCTATACCGAACTAACAATTAGCACATTGAGCCATAAAAAGACATAACCTCATCATCAGGAATAATATATCCACAATTTCATTTCTTTTTAAATCTGAAAATCACATAAATATATTCAACTAATAATGATAATAAATTCTGAAAATACGGGATATTACATATATGATATCTATTTAGTTGGGAATATCTTGGCCACGTATGGATATATAGTTGTTACAAAAATTATAAAGAAAGAAGAGGGTCAAACATGTGAGATATAGTACACAAATTCTCTACTTTCACTAGTGGAATTTTATAGACTGAGAAAGCAGTTTATTTAAAGATTGATTTTCACAGATTTACATTAGAAATATCACTCAAATATTTTTAATTCTTAATTTTTTTATGTGAAGCTCAAAATTGTTGTATATCATATTTTGACTAGTAAAAATGGTTAGTTTTTTTTATTATATTTAGTCATAGATTATTTTTAATTTTCATTTAAAAGATGAAGTATATGATATCTATTTGGTTGGAAAAGTCTCAGGTAATGCATGTATGCATAATTGCTACTTTTGTACTTGATTTGCATCTTCATGGTAATATAAACTGAGAATGAGAAGTTTACAATGCGATCACATTTACATTTGATAATATAATCTTTAACATTAAGAATAAGAAATTTAAACGCATAATTCATAATTGTAACCGTTTATCTATCCCCTTAAAGGTTTTTCAATTATTAGCATGACATCACTCCGTGTGGGATACAGAATATCATCAAAAAGAGTATAAATATGAAAATAATGACTAAGAAATTCAAGTAATAAATTTAAGTCAAAATTCTTTTTCTTATTAATAATTATTCATACCATTCTAAGAGTGATACCTCTTCACCTTTTAAAGCAATATATGCTTTACAGAGAAAAGAGAAAAGGTCTGTTTATAAATAAAAATGAAAAATAAAAAATGAAAAGTAAATTAAAAAACCAAGTTTATTCCAAAAATAAAATAAAAACAAAAAACAATATCCAAGTGTATCCCCCAATCTAGCCCAATAATAAAACTGTGAGCTCAAGTCCCTAGTGCCTACTGCTGAAGTAGCATCTCTAGATAACTCATGGACTTAAACAATCCATTACAGTCAACACACTTGCCTCAAAAGTAGATACCCCATAGTCTTCAACAGTAATTGATCTATAAGACCCAGCTTGATTACTGTTGCTAACTCCAAAGGAAGACCCAACCATTTCCCTTGATTCAGCTGTTGATGGGCTCCTTCATTGGCACACATTATTAAACATAGTTTCCACATAGTTCTCAAATAGGGAGCTGAGCTTGGGGGTGTTCTTGCTCTTTTGTATAGAATTGATGCACTTCCACTGGGTGGCATTCAAGCGATTTTTGATATCGCTTTCGCTACGCCCCGGGAGCTGATTTGAAATCACAACCCACATGTTGCCCAATTTTTCATGGGCTTGAATCAGCTACATATCCTCCTCCTCAGTCCAAGCCTCTTTTTGTAATATAAATTGGTAGATATGTGATATACTTTTTTAGGAAATTAAGTAATAAGATATAATATAATTAGTGGTGTAAGAAGAGTTTTATATCATAACAATAAAATAGATAAACATAAAGGTAATGTATCATGACACTTCCTAGAAACTGAATAAACAATAAGTGTAGATATTTGAAATAATAAGGAAATTAACTACAAAAGATAATAGAATCTCTTGTAGATACAATATAGATGAATAAAAATATAATGAATGTTCAGATGGTTAATCTTAAAACCGGTTTTGAGGTAATAAAATCTAATATTCCGATGACAAGCATATGTGTCACAATTTTTTTGCACATTATAGTGTCAAAAATCAAAGTATAAACATGTATGATATGTTAAAAATGATTCCATGAAATAGGAATATGTTGATGATATTGGTAAATATTACAAAGAATTCATTTGAATATTCTAAAGTTTTTGTTTTTGTTTTTGATAGAATGCTTTCAATGGCATGTAAATTTTAAATGGAAATTATGTAGTAGGAATAACAGTTTAACAATGACGAGTGAAGAAGAAAAATAAAACCTTAAGTCCAGGCTTAAGATGATTGTTATATATTTCCCTTAATTGCTTCCCGCGCCTCCCAGGCATCATCCTAGCAATATAGCTCCACTTCTTATTTTCGTACTTGTGCACTAAATTCAGCAATATACTGTATAAGAACTCAGTTAGATTTTACTGCAAAAGATTTTTCGCATTAATTCTGACTTAATTTAACTAATACCTTAATTACACTATACCTGTAATAAAATTTATAAATTTAAATTGGATTAACCTGTCCTCTTCTTGGATCCAATTCCCTTTAATTCCATTATATTTTTTCTCATTATTTCTCTTAGCCATTTTGTCACCCTCTCTCTTGTCTACGTTCATGCTTGGATTCGCTAAACCCGATGAACCAAATTCTTGGAGGTTGACATGAGGATAGGTAGCATGGGTTTGGACCTGCATTGGAGGCCCGAGATGTGTGTTCAGATGAATCAAACTTGGATAATATTTATACAAATCAGCATCGGTTATGTATGAAGAAGCCACCAATTCATAATTTTTTGAGTAACCAGCATGATTGACACTTGGTGCAGAAATTGATGAATCTAGCAAATATGGACCCAAATTAAAATTCTGAAAAGAAGAATTTAAAGATGATCCTTCACTATTTAATGCTTGATGAGCGGAGTTTGGAATGTGGATGATCATAGGATTCTTTTGTGATGGGTTATAAGCAACTTGTTGATTAGAAAGAAGATTATTATGTGGTGGATTGATCGGAGTATTTCCATACATAAGGGGATATGATTCAAAACCAAAATTTTGAATAAAATTATTTGATTCTAGCACCATTTTTGTAATGATAGATAGGAAACGAGAGTAGTGAAATCAATAAGGAGCTAGAGTGATAGTTATATGGATATATTTTTCTAAATAAAATACAATGATGGATAATACATATATTTATAGTGAATGACAAATTAGAGGGGAGCTTGTTAGAGTGATCATGACCGTAGATATCAAGTTTAATCCAACTAAGGAGAATTTGAGAAGTGGGTGTTTTTAGTTTTCCTACAGGAGTCCAACATCAGCTTGACATATACAATGATTAGGTAGTTATTAGTAGTTTTTGCTTTGCATGGCATAATATATGATGCTTAAGTGGTGGTATTAAGAAAAAAGATTTTTAAGTGTAATATTTTTTGTTTTAAACTTTAATACATTCTCTTTTCACAAATAAACAAAATTAAAAAATTATCTATAATTATATGTACATGAATTTTTAATATTTCAATATGCTCACTAGACATACAATTAGTAATTTTTTATTTTTTTATATCACTTGTTTATTACTTTGACATTTTTAAATTCATGTAAGATTAATAAATTAATGTCCTACATATATTAAAGAAAATACTTAAAAATATTACTTTACTAATACCAATGAAAAATGTTAAAAATAATTTTATATAATTATGCTGAGAAAAGTTCTACGGAGACCACTTTTTAATCGGAGACCTTAGAGACCACATAAGTTCTGCAATCAAAATACAATAAAATTTATTATTTTGTGAAGTATGTTCTACGAGTATCATTAATTCATTAAAATTATTGAAGATCATTTAAATTTAATAAGTAGAATGTGTATGTTCTGCAAGCTGAACAAATATTCTGCAAACTTAACATGTTTTACAGAATAAAGTATTTGTAATCTTTTACATGCAGTACATATATGATATTCAAGATTTTGAATAAAATAAAGATCTTTTTAGAGCATGATTCACAAAATAATATGTTTTGCAATGTTTTTATGCAACATTTAACTTACAGAACGCAAGTGGTCTCCAAGGTCTCAAAAAAAAGTGATGTCCATAGAACTTAACCCTAATTATGTTTTATCTATTTAAAGATAATTGCTAAAAATGCACATACAAAAATCTTCATTTGAATTATCTAATGTAAATAATATATTAAACTTCACAAAAGTTAAATATAATGAAATAATTCGAAATTTCACATACTTTCATCTTACATCATGCATATCCATAATATAATAGAAAAAATAGTTTTAATATGTTGTGAAATTAAAGATTTATATTTTACTTATAATATATATAACTATATTAATTTTATATGATTTTAATAATTTTAATTATAATAATTGTTCTTATTATATATTATTTTTCAAAATCATCACTCAAACAAAACTTTCTTTTATAATCATAAAATTTATTTTTCACAATTACTTGTTTGATTGGTTTCCATCTCTTCCTCACAATCATAAATTTTTTTAAACATGTCATGGGCATATAATTCATAACAACAAACTTTATTATCATTATATTTTAAATATAAAAATTTACAATTATATCTCTTTAGCATTATGCATTAGATTAAATTACATTTTCCTTGCTATCTCTTTCAAAATATATGTAAAATTCACTAAACATTTAACCAAAAAAATACTAATATATTTTTCTTTAAGGGAAAGGAAGAAATATTACATCATGTATACTTAAACAAAAGTATAAAATATTAAATATCATAATTTACGGGTTGATTGGATAATATCTCATTAATATCTTGGAGATTATATTAGATTCTCTATAACTGTTTTGTTGGACACTATGGATATTTAGAAATAATTTTTTTGTATATATGAGATTATTTTAAAGTTTGGATATGGAATTGTTTAATTTTCAAATACGATTGTAAATTGTAACTGTGTAGTTTGATATATAAAATTTAAATTTGTATAATGTTGCTAAACATATTCCTAAATTGTTAAGTTGAGTTATATGATTGTTTAATTTTCAAAAATGATTAATACAATGTGATATCATATCATTTGAGTTAATTTCTATGAAATTTAATTTTAATTATTTTTTTTAAAAAAAAAACATATATTGCATACTTATCTTATTTATTTAGAATAAATGACGAAAATATAAAGTTGATGACCTGAGATACTACTCAATGGCCTAAGGATGACCCGTGGATAAATGGGCACGTTATTCAACCTTCGTGCACGTATTTAATTATATAATTATCTGGCCCATTTGAATCGCGAATAACCTGACCGAAGCTATATTAAATTCAATACAGGTTACGGGTTCCATTTTCAAAACACGTGAATGGGTTCGTCCCAGCTCGACCGGACGTGTCAGGCCCGATTCATTAACATAGGAAAATTTTAAAAAATATATAAAAAATATAATTCTACTACACCGTAATTTTTTTATAATATAAATATAAATAATAAAGTTTATTTATTTCAAAAGTTTAAAAGTGTCATAATATTTTTTATAAATATTATAAACAAATGTGTACCAGTCACGATAATGTTTTCTGTACCAACTCCAACAATAATCATTGTACTAGTTCCTTATCAATACGGTAGTAAAATATTTGAACTCTAACAATGTATTTGAGTTCATGTACAAAACAATATTTTAAATGACTAACATTCAATTTTTATTAATACAGTGGTAACTAATTGATTACTAATAAGTAATGAGATGAACTAATATTGTGGTAACGACTATAATACTATTTGAGTATTACTTTTTTTAAATTTCTTAAATTTAATTTTTGGTGATCATAATGTGGTACTTGCTTAAAGTACTTTATTTTCCACCAAAATAAAAGTTACACAATAATTTCAATATTTATTATCAATGTGACCACTTCGATATTCTACCAATGAATGAAATAATTTTTATTATTTTTATTCATAATTTTTCTATTATTTTCATTTTTAACTAACATATTTGATAAAAATCCTTTATTTTTTGTCCAACCCATCCCATTACCCAACTTGTCAACCGAACCCGTAGTATAGCCCGAGCAATGATTTGGTTCCTGTTAACCAAACCCAACATAGGCCCAACAAGAAAATATCAATCAAACATGTCGATTCATTGCCTTTATTTGAGACTTACTGAATGCATTATTTTTATTTTAAATCCCAAAATATTCAGAATTTTGAATTTATAAATTGAAATTCCAAATTAATTCCCTAAGTATAAAACTCCTTCGTATTTAATTAATACTTCTTGAAACGAGTATATTCAGCTTGGAGAAATCGAATTTGTTGTAAGGGAGTTCTTGATTCAGTTCTTTTTTGAGACTTATCAGATAATGTTTTCCTAATGTATAGAGTGCACTTTGCTTATAAAAAATAAACACAATCGATATGTCATACATAAAACTGAACTTCTTATTTTTCATTTCTATTATAATTTTCTAAAAACCTACCTCACAAAACACTTCTCTCTTTCAAAATTTTAAACATTATCACTTCAAATGGCACTCTAAACATATTTATCTTGAATTGTAACATTCAAATTCATTAAAAGACTAGCTATCTCACCATAGATAGTGACTCGGAAGCAAACCAAAGGTACAAGTATTTTACAAAGTTACTAGCGGATGTACAAACTAAGCAATTTGTTGCTTATGTATCTAATAACACTTTGGTGGAATTCTTCGAGTTCATCAAGTATAATGATGTCATCGAGCTTAGAAAGCTCAACATAAAGAATATGAAGGGAGAGTTGAGATTTTCTTTTTTCCCTTTGTTGACGGTGTTCACCTGCAGGCAGTCCAACTTTGATCAGATTTGTAGGGGAATTCGGAAACTAGCATGCTTTTTGTAACGCCCTCTAAATTCGGGGTCTAGATATGGGGGTTACGTGCCAACTACCAACATAAATTAAACTGTTTAATAATTATATGAACATACATCTAACCCCTTCATACTACTACTCAGAATCTTTAAGGTTAAGATATGAAGACAAGAACACAACACTACTATTATTACAAATATCATTATTTATTACAACCCAACTGTCTAAACATGTTTGAAACTAGTTCCATTTTATTTATACACATACAAGAACTATCCAAGCTAAACCTGATCTGGCAGTTCAAAACTCTCTTCCTGGATTAGGATTAGTACTCTTCAAGCCAGAGGGTCCCGCCTTTTCACTCGCTTCTTTACTACCCTGGTGTGAATATGCTTCATTATCAAGTTTTATTGAAAGATAAAAGTGAGTAATATATATATATATATGTAGTATCACTAAGTAAAACCAAGTGAATCTGATAATGAATGGGTAAGAAATTCCCAAAAGTATCTGTATAAGGAAGGCTGCTATCCGCGATCAACAATAAACTAGATTGGACACATAAACCAACATATGCACTATAACCTGTTGATTAGTCAGGATATAGTACGGATCTATGCCCATCCGCATAGACCCACCATCATAACGGGTACCCAGGCCTATTCTGGCCTAATAACAAATGATCCAGTCTATCCCTGGCCCTATTTGTAACCATCCAGTCCATTAAATAAGCATCTGAAACAATCTATATGCTTTGATGTTATCCCAACATCACGATTTGTATCAGGATATAGATAGTGTGTAATCTATTGGAATATGAATAGAGGTATTCAATATTCCAGGATAATCAAGATTATTGTTAAGGAATTATCAAAAAAATAGTAATTGATTTGCAATGAACTTAAATGAAAATTATATGTTCAATGTATCAAGAACTTGTAATCAGTATAGGAATAAGTATTGCAGTTCACTATTCTGAATTTAGAATAGGGGAGAAAACTTGTCTGGCACGCGATCTATTCCCAATCTATTACTGCTATCTAGCATTGGCTTGTACTGCCTTGCTCAATTCCTATCTATAAAGGAAAGATACCAATTCAATTGATCTATACCTTAATTGTACATCAATTCGAATTCACACAACCTTTATTGTCTATCCGCACGATAATAATTAACTCATATAATAATTAAAACTATCGTTTAAGACTCAGTTAACCACATAAATCATATAGCAAGTAAGTCAGATAGTCACTTAGGTTATTAAAATATTTTTAGAATTGAAATCGAGTCATTATACGAATTATTGCACAATATCTGATTCATTTTCTAATTTTTAGAATTTATTTAACTCATATTCCTAATTAATCGGGTCTATAAAAAAATAAATATCAAAAGATGACTCGTTTCCAAAATAAATTAGGATTTAAAACTATTTTTATCCGAAACAGATCATTTTTCTGAATTTAGGAGCGTTAGTTTCATTTATAAAACGAACCAGTGGTTTCAATTAATATCCAATTAATAAGAATAATTCAAGTATTAATCAAAATAATTGATTAATATAATTAATTAAATATTAATTTTTTAAACTAATTATTTAGGAAAAATCAGAATTAAAAATAATTTTTCTAATATTTTTGGAATTTAAATGAAGATAATATAAATTATTTAAATAAGATGATTAATTATCAAATTAATTAATCAATTTAAATAAATAAAAAATAAATAAAATAAAATTTTGGATTTTAGAAAATATTTGAAAATTAATTAGATTTATTTATTAAATAAATCAAATAATTAATCTAAATTAATTAATCAATTTATTTATTTAAATTAACTGATTTTATATTTATTTTTAAAATAAAATTCTAGACACACAATTAGGAAAAAGGAATTAGGATTTTTAAGATAAAAACCGAGTATTCCAACGGGTTTTAAATTAGGTTTAACGGGTCGGGTCTCCAAGAACACGCTGGGAATTCTCTAAAATCCGGTGATGTTCCCGGAGTCCGGCGACCTCAAATCATGCCAAACAGGTACCATTTGACTTCGGGTTTACTGGGTTTTCGTTCCAAATCACGTCAACAACACGGATTAATCAACAATCAACTAAGATAACCCTTAAATCATCAACTCCGGCTAAAAGTTGAAGCTTTTCGGGCGAAGCCCGACTTTTCTTAATCCTTATCCAAACTTGATGACTTTGATTACAAAACAATGCTTATATCCTGTATAACCTAAACCCTAACAATAAACATATCTAAGATCATCCTATAATAAAAACCGATTAATTAAATATTGAACATAAACCCTGGAAATCGAACTATCAATTACAGCTACTGTTTGATAAGATTGATGATGCAAATCGATCATAAACTATCATATAAAGTTATGCAAACAATCAATTTTATCAAATAACCCTCGAATAAAAAAACCCTATTTTCAGTCAAAAACCCTAGAAATCAAAATCAAAAATCCGTGAATCTAAGCATGAAATTGATACCATAAACTGATAGAACAGATCAAAAGTTTCAATTTGAGTATTTATATGATAGGATCTGATGCTCAGAATCACCAGAAATCACTGATTGATTTTTGACCCGAATTCAAGAACCCTAAACCGATTTTCAGAGAATTTTAGTAATTTTCCTGATTTTTTTATAATTTTAATATAATTAATTAATAAAATTAACTTATTTATAATTCCAAAATAATACCCCTAAATATATTTTAAGCCTTAATTATATCTCCTAATAAAATAAATTGGCCCTTAATTAATAATTTATGGGGAATAATTTTCAAATTTTTAATTTCAAATAATTACAAAATATATGCCAAAATTTCCCAAAATTGTAAATATTCCAAAAATGCAAAGATATGAAATATTTGAAAGTCCCATAATTTTTTAATAATAAAAAATATGATTTTTGTGGGGTTTTGAGTACCCGAAGGGGCCTAGAAAAATCAGTTTTCACGAAACGAGATATTTTCTAATTTAACTGGATATTCGGAAAATCATTATGGTATACGTCATATTAGGAAAAATAAGGCCAATTGCAATATATGAAATAACAACTATTAAAATGAAACTTGGATATTATAAATTTTGATATAAATGCATTTAACACATAATAAAATACCCGAAAAATACCCTGAACCACACATAACACATACATCACATAACAACCAATATTTTATGGCTAATATTAGTTATGATATAATAAAACACATAATACTCACTTAATATCTTACAAAATAGTCATAATTTCTCAGTCGTTACATCTTTTCCCCCTTAAAAGGATTATGCCCTCGGAATCAAGCTAAGAAAATATTTGGGGATACATTTCTAACATTTCACTCTCAAGTTCCCAGGTTGACACATCAACGATAGGATTTTTTCTACAAAACTCTTACTAATGGTACTGACTTATTCCTTAACACTTTTTCCTGCTGGTCTAGAATTCTCACCGGTTGTTCAACATAAGATAAATCAGCTTGGATCTCTATCGGCTGTATTCTATCACATGCCTTGAATCTGGATTATATCTCTTAATCATTGACACGTGAAACACATTGTGAATATGCTGCATATGTGGCGGTAAGTCTAACTCATATGCAACTTTTCCTACTCTCTTCAGTATCTCAAATGATCCAACATAACATGGTTTAAGTTTGCCTTTCTGGTTATCATTTCCATGGTGATATCTTCAATAATACGGGTTCTCCCACATTATATTCCATCTCCTTTCTAGCTTGGTCCGCATATTTCCGTTGACGATTATGCGCTGCTTCCAATCACTTCTGAATAAGTTCCACTTTTTTTTAGTTTGCTGGATTAATTCTGGACCTAGAATCTTTCATTCACTAACTTCATCCCAACATAATGGAGATCTATATTTCCTCCCATATAAAGCTTCATAGGGTGGCATTCCAATGCTTGCATGATAGCTATTTTTGTAGAAAATTCCACTAATGGTAAATGCTCGTTTCAGCTGCCTTCAAAGTCCAATACACATACTTGTAGCATGTCTTCAATTGTATGGATTATTCTTTCGCTTTGCCTGTCCATCTGTGAATGGTATGTTGTGCTCATTTTCAAATTAGTACCCAAGAATTCTTGAAATTATCTCTAGAATCTCGAATTGAAATAAGGATCTCGATCGGATCAAGCGAAAATCTTTCGTTCATTGGAAGAAAATGTGATGACTTCGTTAGTCTATCAATAATAACCCAAATTACATCGTAATTTTCCTTGGTTCTTGGAAGTCCTACCACGAAATCCATCGCAAGATGTTCCCATTTCTATTTCGAAATATCCAGTGGTTGTAGAAATCCACTCGGACACTGATGTTCTGCCTTGAATCGTTGGCACATATAACAATTACTCACCCATTCTGCTATCTCATTCTTCATGTCTGACCACCAAAAGTTTTCCTTCAAATCTCTGTACATTTTTGTGCTTCCGGGATAAATAGAGTATCTTGAGCTGTGTGCGTCTCGTAAGATTTCTTCTTTCAGTTATGCTACATTAGGTACCCAGATTCACGAGAAAAATCATAGAATTCCTTTGTCATCCTTCTGACTTGAAATCTCTTCTCCAGTTAAGCTTTCACTTTCATGACTCATTACCTCTTCCTCGCATCTTTGAATCTTTTCCAATAGTTCTGATTGAAATGTTATTGCATAATTCATTTCAGTGGACTCTTCTGGAATACTGACTTCAATTTCCAATTTCTCAAATTCCCTGATTAATTCTTTTGAGGGAGTTAGCACGTTTAATCTTCCTTTTCTGCTCAGCGCATCTGCTACAACATTTTCCTTCCCCGGGTGATAGTTGATCGAAACATCATAATCTTTGATCAATTATAGCCATCATCGTTGTCTCATGTTGAGCTTGTTGAGTGGCATTTATGACACTTTATAATGCTCCGTAAAGCTTTAAATTGATGTTTTGTACTCAAGTTGTTAGTGTTTTGAACCTGTTTTTGTAGTGTTTTTGCATTACAGGCATTTACCAGGTAACCAGGTGAATTAGCATTGTTTTAGTGCTAATTTGATGATAGGATGGTATCCAGAATAAAACTCGTGAAAAGACCAACTCAAATCAGCAAGAAATGAAGAATTTAGGAAGTTTTTACAGAGGCACGGCGTGCCCGTGCTGAAGAAGCGTGCGGCCGCGCCAGGAAAGCAGAATGTCAGTGCGTCCGCGCTGAAGCAGCGCGCGGCCGTGCCAGGTCGAGAAAAGAAAATTCAGTTTCTATTCTGATTTTGATCCAGAAGACTTCTACTTTTCATGGGCTGCTATATAAACATAATTTAAGGTCGTTTCTCATAAAAAGACGTACAAGAGCTTAAGGAGAAGGTGTAAGAAGATCGTAGAGCACAAATCAACCAAGGCGAAGAAGATCTAGTTTATACTTGTGATTCTTTATTTTAAGTTGTAACTTTGGATGCTAGTTTTCTTATTCATGAACCTATACTCTTTTTTCGTACTTGGTTTTATTAAGTGTAAAGACTACGTTTATTATACCATGTTTTCAACGGAACCCACGTTGGTGATGAGTCCGATTATAGGCTAATCGTTATCGTGGGGTTCTAACGGATTTATTTATAGATTTCTTTAGTTAATTCGTTTCGATGCCTTAGTGTGTGGTGATTTTATGATAACCTAGTTTTGGTTGTGCTTATTCGTCTTATGAGCGTCGCAAACTTATAAGATGGTATGTTAATCTTTAATGAAGCGAAACTGAATTTAAGGGTTTAGAACTTGCCATGCTAGCATAGGCTAATATAATTGTTGTACATGATTCATAGGTAATTTTAACCATCTTACTTGCCCTATGTAATCACGAGAGATAACTTGTGCATTAAATCGTTATGTTGTCAAATTCTATAGACATATAGGGTCTCAATATAATTGGTGTCTATTCAGCTTCCATCTCTTTTGTGGATGTCTGGTAGTATGGTATTCGTACAACGAAAGTTAGCGTGTATCAGTTTCGTGTTATCTGATTAGTGTCATCACCATTACATGCTAAGGTTAAGAACGAAAAGGCTATTAAATGAAGTATTTAATAAAGTTAGAATTCCATGTTGTGTCATATATTATTAAATTCTCTATAATCTCCTAGTTTATGTTCTTTAGTATAATCTCTTAGTTAATCTTAGTTATAATCAATCTCAATTTGTTATTCGTCTTATCATTGGATAATAACCATACTAGTGTTGCATATATACATTGATTGAAATGAACCTAAACCTATCCCTGTGGGAACAAACTAGAATTTATTCTATATTACTTTTGATCATGTATACTTGCATGAATATTAGCGCGTGTTCTAGCCCTAACAAGTTTTTGGCGCCGCTGCCGCGGATATTGATTGTTATGAATTAAAAACTAAGGTATATGATTGTTGTGGTTATTACTAAGGAACGTGAGCTTCGAGGCTCGATTTGACTGCTCTTGTGTTTCGTGACTCAATCTGCCTTAACAAGATGCCTACGTACCTTGTTGATTGTCAAAGAGCAAGTCAAAAAATGTAGTTCCGATCTGTGGGGTGAGGCCCCTTATATAGATGTTGGGAGTTCTTGAATTGGACTTGGTATAGGAGACTTGGTGGTCAGGTCTCCGAATTAGAATGGACTTTGGAGTCCTAGGAAGTAGGTAGCTGATTCCTTATCCTGTGAGGTTCCTTGGAGGCCAATCTACAAGGATTTATTTCCTTATTGGGACTCTTCTCAAGAGCTAATTTTTCCCTTATTAACTAATTACGAAATTAATTAATAATCAGGGTTTTGGGCCTTCTTTGTTCCATCAGGCCTGATCTGGTCCATCAGGCCTGATCAATGTGTTAACCTTTTTGGTCTGAATATCATATATCTACTTATTGGGCCTTGCAACCCAAATCATGTGTAATTAATACAATATTAACTACTTATTCAGGATTTATTTATTACCTATCATTGGCCCTTCAACTTTTGGGAAACAGTGACTAGGTTTCGCAGAAGTTAAGTTCATTCGTTCCCTTACAGGGTATCGTTTTTGCGTAAAGTGTGGAGCGACCTACACATTTATAACGATTTACTTTCATTCCTTTTTATTTAGGAATTATCTTAATTTCCGGGAATTTTTCCCTTAACTCTGGGATTTTTCCTTAATTTCCACGAATTTTTCCCTTAATTCTGGGATTTTCCTTAATTTCCAGAAATTTTTCCCTCAATTCTGGGATTTTCCTTAATTTTCAGGAATTTTTCCTTATTTTCTGAAAATGTTAATATTTTTCAGAAAATATTTTAGGGAACTTCCTTAATTTTTTGGAAATATTCAGAATATAAAATTCTCTTTCAGAAAACACATTTTTTTTCTTTTTTTCTCCCTTTTTTTTATACCTGGTTCGACCAGGAATCCTGTTCGACCAGGATCCTGGTCGGATTATCCATCATTATGCCCTGGTCGACAGGATTTCGAGCAGGGTCCATTCGACCTCAATTCCTGGTCGAATTTCGGCCAGGATTTTTACCTTGTATTATTTATTTATTATTTTTTTTTCGAGCAGGAAATTTTTGACTAGGGTTTTTCTTCTCCCTTCGGTCAGAATCCCTCATTTTTTGACCGATTTAGCCTTCTTTTAAGCCCAGGTCGACAGAATTTTGACCTCAAGAATTTTGACCAGGATTTCTTTATATTTCCTGGTCGAATGGGTCTTAATACTGGTCGAATTAAGCCTGTTATTCATCCCTAATCGACAGGATTTCGACCTCAGGAATTTCGATCAGGAATATGATGTAGGTCCTGGTCGAATTATTTAAGAATATGTTACCTTTTTGCATATATTTTTGTAGTTTTCACATATTTGGATTTGGGCCCTTAAACCTGGGCTGGATTTCTTTCAACTCAAATTTGGGCCTAAGATTTGGGCCTGAATTCTTTCATGGGTACTTATTATTGACCCTGGGCCTTTCCCGAACTGGGCCTTTACCTTGGACCATCCCCCTTTTTTAAAAAAAAATTATTTGGGCCTCAAACAGGGCTTTTTGTATTTGGGCCTTGGCTATGGGCCTTTTTAGCCCTAAACACTTGGGTTTTTCAAGATTTTTCTAGAATTGGGCCTTATCTCTGAGCCCAATTTCCAGGTTCTTCTAAGGTTTTTATGGATTCTTCCAGAATTTTCAAAAATTTAAGTTTTTCTCTTGATTTTTCCAGGAATTTCCTGGATAATTCCAGAACCTTCTCATTTTTGGGCCCAAATGGGCTTTTTTAAGGCCCAAATTACCTCTTTTTTGGTTATATAAAGGTTGGATGAGAGTGTGATTTCCTCACACTTCTCATTTCACTTTTTCACTCAATCTACTATTCTCTCCCTCTCAACACTTCTCTTCCTTTAGTTTTTCGGCCACCCTTCCTTCCAAGGTTTCCAGGTTTTTCCAAGCTTCATTAAAGGCCGATAAGAATTCCGAGAGAGCGGTCAAGATAGCCTCGGCTTCAAAATGAGGTAAGGATATCGAAATCCGCTCTTCTTACATGTCACTGATCGATATGATTAATACTAGGGGGATGAATATCCCTCCACTGCACATCTTGATTCTTTTAGTTATTACAATACTTGGCACAACATAGATTATGATAAGTTAAATGCACGTTATAACGTTCTTCCTCCTCTTAGATTAGTTCCAGTTTCTAGTGGTTACCGTACTTGCCACTAGAAACCCGACACTCTTTTTATTTATACAGATGCCCTCAATGCTGGGCTTAGGTTCCCTTTTCATCCCTTCATTCCTCATCTTCTAGCTGATTTACAAATCAATCCATGTTAGCTTCCTCCAAACGCTTGGAGGAACATTTTATGTTTTATGGTTTGCTGCCTTAGAGAAGGTTTTCCCCTATCCGTAGCTGTTTTTAGGAAAGTTTTTCAATGTTACAACAGTTCTTCTGGTAATTGTGGATGGGTCTATGTTAAACAAAGCCCCAAATGTAAGCATATCTTTAACAGCACCTCCATTCCCGATAAATTGGAGGAATAGTTTTATCGGGTTACGGTGGGAGAATGGCGACTGGGGCACACTCTTCAGATCTTCCTTCGGGAAGGTTAGTGATGGTAGCCTCAAATCCATTCACTTAACCCCCGAGGAAACTATTATTTATAATGAGCTTACTCGGGATGACGGCACTACCACCGGCTGGACTCTTTTAGAGGAGTTCTCCCTCATCCATGTGGGGCTATCCTCTGTTTCTCAACAGGGTATTTTTCTTCCCTTCTCAATTTTATTTCATTTCATGCCTTATTGATACTACTTATTTTGTTTTTTATCTTGTTTTGCAGCTGCTAAGGAGATCAACGAGGATAACGTGCCCCTTGTTGAGGAAACTGCTAGAATGAAGAAGGCTCGTCTTGCGGGCCTAGACACTCGAGGAAAGGCCACAGAGCCTATCTTCTTACGGAAACACAAGGAGCCCATGGTGGAGGTTCTATCTGAGGGAGCTGAGGGTCACAGTGCTCCTATTACTGCTGTTGCTCCTACTGCTGCTGCTACAGGCACCTTCCAGCCTCTCTGGGGATTCCGCCGAGGGGATACCGTGGTTGGATCCATGAAGCATGTTTGGGATTGGTCCTTCCATGGCGTGACTCCCAAAGATTTTACTGATGTGGTTGCCACCCCAGACCTGGAGAAGATAAAGCTCATGGGAGCTCAATTCCTGGCCTTGGTATAACCTTTTCTTGAATTTATCTTTCTTACTTGTAGCATTCACTTGCCTTACACTTTGTTTATTATTTCATTTCAGTCTAATGCCTATTTTCAAGGCGCTGTGAGGCAAGCCGAGTCATGGAAGAGGGCTTCTGACAAGGCCGACAATGCCCTCAGGAGGCAGCAGAAGAAGTATGCTGCTCTAGAGAAGAAGTTCAAGCGTAAGGAGGAAGAGCTCGGAGAGTCTAATATCAAGCTGGTGGTGCTTCGGGCCGAGAAAGATAAGGAGATTGATAACTATCTAGACTCGAAGGAGTTTACCCAATCCATGAGGGTAAGGGATGACGCAGTCTTTCCAGGGTTTTTCAGGACTGGTTGGGATACGGCCCTTGGGACCGTGAATGAGGTTTGTCTTGATATTAACCCGGCGGACTATATCTGCCCTGATGATGAGTCTTTGCTGCAGAGGTTTCGTACCCGATTGTCTCGGATCGCATCCCTCAAGACCCGCTTCTTCTTCCTCCTGAGTCTTCTTCCAGGCCTGCTCAACATGGCATTCATCGAATTGGGTCATCACAGCCCTTACTAGGCGGATATACTTAGCCATCGTATCTCCCCTTGCCTCAAACTCTCCCTTTACCTGGGATACGACCAGCTTCGAATCTCCACGGACTTTTAAGTTCTTGACTCTAAGTGTCCCTGCTAGGCCGAGGCTAGCTATCAGAGCTTCATATTCTGCCTCATTGTTCGTGGTCGGGAAATCTAACTTCATGGCATACTCAATCAAGAACCCATCGGGGCTTTGTAAAACCAAACCTGCTCCACTTGAGTTTGTTTTTGATGCTCCATCAAAATAGAGAACCCAATATTCTTTCTCCTTATCATCCTTTTCTTTGTCCCCCTTATCAACTTCCTTGTCTTGAGGTATGGTATATTCCTGCCCCAACTTCGTGGTTGGGTATGGTACATTCCACCACGAAGTCAGCTAATGCCTGAGCTTTTATTTCGGTTCGTGGCTTATACTTGATGTCGAATTCTCCCAGCTCTATTGCCCACTTGATCAACCTCCCACTAGCCTTGAGACTATGAATGATATTTCTCAGGGGCTGATTTGTTAGCACCTCAATTTGATGAGCCTGAAAGTAAGGACGTAACTTTCTTGAAGCCATTACCAAGGCTAGAGCAAATTTCTCAATAGTTGAATAATTTAACTCAGCACCATGCAGAATTTTACTGACATAGTATACAGGTTTCTGGATTTTCAGTTCCTCCTTAACCAATACAGCGCTCAAGGCACTCCCTGAAACGGCTAAGTACAAGTATAAAACTTCGTTCAAAGCTGGCTTGGCCAACAACGGGGCCTGGGCCATATATTTCTTTAATTCCTCGAATGACTTCCAGTTTTCCTCACTCCATACAAAGTCCTTAATGTTCTTTAGTGACTTGAAGAACGACAAACACTTGTCCCCTGACTTGGAGATGAATCGTCTCAGCGCAACAACCCTTCCTGTGAGCTTCTGAACATCCTTGACAGTTTTTGGTGGCTCCATGTCCAGGATTGCCTTTATTTTATTGGGGTTGGCCTTGATCCCTCTCTTGGAGACCATCAATCCCAAACAATTTCCAGATCCTACTCTGAAAGCACACTTCGTAGGATTTAACATCATTTTATGGTACCTCAGGACCTCAAAAGCTTCCCTCAAATGGGTTATATGATCAGTCTTTACTAGACTCTTGACTAACATGTCATCAACATAGACTTCCATAGTCTTGCCAATAAGATCCTTAAAATTTATATTTACCAACCTTTGATAGGTGGCTCCTGCATTCTTAAGACCAAATGCCATAACAAGATAACAATAAACACCAAAGTCAGTGATGAATGATACCTTTGGAATGTCATCCTTGTGCATCTTAATCTGATTGTATCCACTAAATCCATCCATGAAGCTCAGCATCTCATACCCAGCAGTGACATCTATTAAAGTATCAATCCTTGGCAACAGAAAACAGTCCTTAGGGCACACATCATTCAGATCGGTGAAGTCTATACACATCCTCCATTTTCCATTGGCCTTCTTCACCATTACAGGGTTTGTTAACCATTCAGGAAACTGTATCTCCTCAATGAAACCAGTCTCTAAGAGCTTCTCAACCTCCTGTTTTATAGCTTCTTGCCTTTCTGGAGCAAAGTTTCTTTTTTTTTTGCTTCACTGTCTTCCGATTTGGGTCCACATTCAACTTGTGAGTAATCAGTTTCGAGTCTATGCCAGGCATATCAGCTGCTGGCCATGCAAACACATCACTATTTTCTTGCAAAAATTTCACCAACTTCCCTCTAAGGGGCTCCTCGAGTGTGGCTCCAATGAAAGTCATCCTCTGAGGATTCTCGGGGGCTAAAGAAATCGAAACCAAGTCTTCTGCTGGCTTTCCTCTTTTCTCATCATTCTCTCGGATATCCATATCTCCAATAGGAAGAAACTGCCCCCAATACCATCTGCCCTCAAAGAGGCTACATAACAACTTCTAGCCATTTTTTGATCTCCTCTCTCTTCTCCAATCCCATTCCGGGTGGGAAACTTCATACCTGAATGGTAGGAAGAAGGGACTGCCTTGAAGGCATGTATCCCTGTTCTCCCCATGATAGCATTATAAGTTGAACTAGCCTTTACCACCACAAAGTCCAACATCTGTGTTGCTTGCCTTGGTTCCTGACCTATGGTGGTTGGCAACTTGATTATCCCTTCCACGGGGCACTCTACTCCCGCAAATCCATATATCGGCATGTCGGTTGGGGTCAATTGGGAGTCATTATATCACATCCTTAGAAAGGCGTCATGGAGAAAGATATCCACTGAAGCACCATTATCCACAAGGACTCTCTTGACCGGGCTATTTCCTATTATCGGTGTTATGACCACTGGGTCGTCATGAGGAAATTTCACACCCTCTAGGTCAGAATCATCAAAAGCCAATGTCACTTCTGTCTTGGCCCTCTTTGGGGCTTCTCCAAAAATATGCATAACCTCTCTAGTATATGCTTTTCTGGAGTTCCTGGATAATCCAGCAGCAGTTGGTCCTCCAAAGATTGTGTTTATCACAGGCCCTCGAGGTCGCGGCCCTCCAAAAATTACATTTATAACCGGTCCTCTAGGCTGGGGATTCCACCCCTGATCGTCTTGGTCCATCCTACGATCTTCAAAGTTCTTTCTTCCATTATTATTCTTATCCCCTCCTTCTCCAGGTATTTGTTCAATCTTCCTTTTCGAATGAGGAACTCAATTTCATCTTTCAGTTGTCTACACTCATCGGTGTCATGACCAACATCTTTATGAAATCTGCAATACTTGCTCTTATCTAGCTTGGCAGGATCAGCCTTCAAGGGCTTAGGCCAACGAATATCTCGATCTTTCTCGATTTTCATCAAGATCTGGCTTCTAGGAGCATTCAGCTTAGCGTATTCGGTGAACTTTTGCCCAGGTCCTCCCTTCTTGGGGGTTGAATCAGGGTTTTGCTCGGTTCTAGGATACTTGTCCTTAGCGATATACTCCAGGTCAGTTTTCCGCTTCTTGCCTCCAGTGGGCTCATTACTTACTACGGTCTTCCTCATGCTCTCTTCTACCTTAATGTACTTTCCTGCCCTATCCTGGAGCTGCAACATGCTTTCGGGAGGGCGTTTGGCCAAGGACATCTTGAAAAACTCATCCCTAGTTCCTTGTTGCAGTGCTATCATTGCGACCTTGTCATCAAAGTCTGGGACTTTTAAAGCTTCTTTCGTAAAATGATTCAAGTAGTCTCTTAAGGATTCCTTCGCTCACTGCACAATGCTCATGAGGGATGCTGAACCTTTCTCATGCACTCTCCCACTGATGAACTATTTAATGAAAGCCTGACTTAATTCTATGAACGACCCAATAGAGTTTGGGGGCAAACGACTATACCACCTTTGAGCCATACCCGACAGGGTTTGAGGAAAGGCCCGACACTTTATAGCATCATTCACAGGCTGCAACAACAGTGCATTAGAGAATGTCCTAACATGATTAGCGGGATCTCCCGTGCCATCATAAGCTTTGATAGTTGGCATCTTGAACCTCCTTGAGATATGGGCATTCATTATTTCTTCAGTGAAGGGTGGAATAGGATCATCAGGATCTCCAAGGGGAAGAAGATTGCTTGGATCAGCCCTTGGGACAACAACCCTTCTTCGTACTGGACCATCCAGGTCTATGATAGGAGGAGGATTTCTCCCCCTTGGAGGTGCTGGGGGTCTGGTGATCTGGTGCACTTCCAAGTCGCGCCTCAGCCTTTAAATCTCAGACTCGTGAGCCTTGATCCTCACCTGCACTTCTTAGGGATTCGTCTCTTGGGTTCTTTGAGGACGTTGGCTACCATCAGCTATCGGCTCTTTGCCAACACGTCTCCTTCTTGGGGCTACTTCATCATCCGAAGATTTGGAGTCTCTCTTAGTGTAAGGACCAGAAAATTCCTAATCCTCAGGGATAGGAGCCAAACCTCATATGTATGGAGGCGATCGCCCTCGCGCTTCACTCCATCCAGCATGTCCACTTCCTCCAACCTCGGGGTAAAGGGGCATCCCATAAGGGGGGTTAGTAGTCACAACAGTTGAATATTCGTACCCGGTGGGTCGAGAATTCACATGTGCATGTAGTTGTTGAACTTGGGGATTCGTACCTTGCATAGCCGAGGGAATCGTCCCTTGTGGTTGAGGTTGAGTTGCCCCTATCTGGGTTTCTCCTTGGGTAGCTGCATATGTTGAATGAGGAGGTATCTCCACGGTTGACGAAATCACTTGGGTTGTCCCCGATGGTGTTCCTTCCTCAAGAGCTCTAATTGTTCTCCGTGTTCTCTCCATGGTTGTTGTTGTGTTTTCCCACAGACGGCGCCAAATGTTATGGATTAGAAACTAAGGTATATGATTGCTGTGGTTATTACTAAGGAACGTGAGCTTCGAGGCTTGATTTGAGTGCTCTTGTATTTCGTGACTCAATCTGCCTTAACAAGATGCCTATGTACCTTGCTGATTGTCAAGGATCAAGTTAAAAAATGTAGTTCTGATATGTGGGGTGAGGCCCCTTATATAGGTGTTGGCAGTCCTTGAATTGGACTTGGTATAGGAGACTTGGTGGTCAGGTCTCCGAATTAGAATGGATTTTGGAGTCCTAGGAAGTAGGAAGCTGATTCCTTATCCTGTGAGGTTCCTTGGAGGCCAATCTACAAGGATTTATATCCTTATTGGGACTGTTCTCAATAGCTGATTTTTCCCTTATTAATTAATTACAAAATTAATTAATAATCTGGGTTTTGGGCCTTCTTTGTTCCATCAGGCCTGATCTGGTCCATCAGGCCTGATCAATGTGTTAACCTTTTTGGTCTGAATATCATACATCTTCTTATTGGGCCTTGCAGCCCAAATCATGTATAATTAATATAATATTAACTACGTATTCAGGATTTATTTATTCCCTATCATTGATGTTAATTTTTAGTTTATGTGTTTGTCATCATTGGTCGTTAAAGTTCAGTGACTCGGACATTGTTACTTACCTAATTCATTGTCGTGTTTCAGGTACTCTAACGAGCGTATATGCATATGCGTTCTCGGTCTCGTAAGAGGACACTGGATCAAGTTGAGGAAGAAGTTATAGTCGAGGAGAAAGTTGAAGAAGAGATCTTAGTTGAGAAAGAAGAAGAAGTTCTTATTGCAATGGGAGAACCAGAAGCAAATCCAAAGGTTTTGATGGACTACTCTCAATAGAAGATCGATGATATTCAGTTTAACATTGTTCGACCAGCCATCTTGGCTAATACCTTTGAGATCAAGTCGAGCACGATTCAGATGATACATAACTCAGGTATGAAGCCATCAAGGTTCCAATCCTGAAGATACATGAATATCCAATCTGGAAAGTTAGGATGGCCATGTCCTTGGAAGCAACAGATCCTGAATACATGAGCAGGATTTATGATGGTCCTCATAAACTAATGAAGGTAGCTGTTGTTGTAGCAGGAGAACCAGAAAAGATGGTTGATAAAGACAAGAAGGACTATACTCCTGAAGATCTCTCATCTATAATGAAGGATGCAAAAGTCAGACATAGCTTGCATAGCAGTCTTGAGAGTGTTATGTCCAATAGGGTAATTGGATGTTAAACAACAAAGGAAAATTGGGATGCTTTAGAAGTAAAGTGTCAAGGCACTACTGTTATCAAGAAGAACAGGAGGACAATACTTACTCAAGAACAGGAGCACGATTCAATTCAAAATAGCTTCAATCTTTGTTGGATCAACTTTAATTCCATCAATACTGATTACATGGCCTAGAAATTGTACCTCTCCTAGATAAAATTCGCATTTAGAAAATTTTGTGTAAAGTCATTCCTTCCTCAAGATTTCCAAAGCAATTTTATGAGCTATGCATGTTCTGCTTTAGTCGTCGAATAGATCAAGATGTCATCAATAAACATAATCACAAATTTATCCAAGTATTTCTTAAAAACTTTGTTCATCAGATCTATGAATGTCGGTGGTACATTAGTCAATCCGAACGCCATTACTAAGAAGTCATAGTGACCGTACCTGGTACGAAATGCAGTTTTAGGAATATCCTCTGCCTTAATCTTCAGTTAACGATAACCCGATCTTAAGTCAATTTTTGAAAACCATGCTGCTCCTTTCAGTTGATTAAATAAATCATCAATCATCGGTAAATGATATCTATTCTTTATGGTTAATTTGTTCAGCTCGCGATAGTCGATGCACAATCTCATGCTACCATCCTTCTTCTTGATAAACAATACCGGTGTACCCCATGGGGATACACTAGGTCTTATAATCCCTCTATCCAAAATATCTTTTAATTGAGTAGCCAACTCCTTCATTATAACTGGTGCCATTCGATATGATAATTTTGAAACTGGTTCGGTACCTGGTGCTAGATCGATAGTAAACTCATTTTCATGATCTGGAGGTAACCCTGGAAGTTCATCAGGAAATATGTCTGGAAATTCACATACAACCGGAATGTCTTTAATTCTTGGACCTTCTTTGTTAACGTCTAACACACAGGCTAGATAAGCTTTACATCCTTGATATAGCAATTGCTTAGTCTGCATCATCATGAGGAATTTAGTCTTCTGTTTTTCACCTCTAAATATTACCCATGCATCGTCTGCGGTTCGTAGATTCACTTTCTTATTCGCACAATCAGTTTGGGCATTATGACCGCCTAACCAATCCATTCCTAATATAAAATCAAATTTTCCCAACTTGAAAGGTATCAAGTTAGTGGAGAAGTGATGTCTTGCTATTTCGATGACACAATTTGGATAAACTTGATCAACGGGAACTTGATCATTGTTAGCTAACTTTATAACCAATGTTTCACCCAACCATTAAACTTCATAACATAACTTATCATCAAATTCTTCAAAAATAAAAGATCTTGTAGCTCCAGAATGAATTAACACTTTTGTATTTACGGAGTTCATATAAAGCATACCTGCAACTATGCCTGGATTCTGCACCGCCTCCTTCATTGTCATGTTGAAAGTCCTTGCCTTAGACTGATCCTGTTGTGGTGGTGGTGGTGGTGTCATAATCCTCGGAACATTTGCAGCTATAAATGGTCCTTTACGATCTCTGGTAATATGTCCTTTCTTCCCACACTAAAAACTTGTAATATATGTCTTTTCTGTTGGGCATTCATTAAAATAATGCCCCTTCTGCTTGCATCTGAAACATGTAACATTAGGCTTATTACAAACACACGTATGCTTTCTGCCACATATCTTACAATCCGGAAATGGTAGTCTTAATGCCTTGTGATGTTTGGTAACTTGGAAACGATTACCTGATCTTTGGTTTTCCTGGTCTAACCTTCTGAAGTTCATATTTGTTCGGGCCTGAAATCCCGGCTTCTTGTTGAAACGGTTCTGAAAATTTCCTTGTCCCCTTTCTTTGCGCGACATCTCACTCTCTCCTTCAATTATCATAGTTTTCTGAACTACTACCGTATATGTTATCAATTTAAAAACTGCTACTCCGCTTCGAATCCATGATTTCAACCCCTGTTGAAATCTCTTTGCCCGCTTTTCTTCCGTGTCTACCTGCTTCGGCATAAACCTAGACATAATAGTAAAGTTTGCCTCATACTCTGCAACGAACACGTTTCCTTGCTTCAATTCCAGAAACTTTAATTCCATCTGGTTCTTCATATAGCGTGGTAAACACTTTTCCAAAAAAAACTCAGTAAACCTATCACATGTCACAATATGGTTACCTTCTAGAGTCTTCTTTGACTCCCACCAATAATTAGCTTTACCTTTCAGAACAAATTTAGTCTTTTGATCCGCCTCGACTTTCACTAATACAAACTCTTTCTCAATTTCCTTCAGCCATGTCCTGGATTTAGTCGGAGCTGCAAAACCTTCGAACTCTGGTGGTTTTAGTGCCTGAACTGCTTGAAGGTAACAGTGGGTACAACTGGTTGTGGTATTTGTGGTGAATTTTGAGGTTGTTGTTGATGAAATATCTGTTGTTTTTCGAATTGTTGTTGTTGTTATTGCATTTGTTGTTGCATCATGACCATTTGATGTTGCATTAAATTTAGCATCTGGTTCATGGTTTGATAATTCTGCTCTTCGGGGTCATTGTTGGAAGTTTCTGACTTGGTCTTTCGTTTATGTGCCATTTTTTTCTGGTGATAAGACAAGCAATTTATTTCATAATCCACTAAACAGTTGATAATCAGCAAATAAAGAAACAATTTAACTTTAATTGGAATAGGGAATTTAGATAAATCAAACTTTGTTTTCAACAGTCCTGTCCCCACATAATATCATTATCAAATAATTTGCTTATTATTTCACAACATATAATGGACTACATGTTAAATAAAGAAATGTAAATAATGCAGAAATTGGAATTTAAATAAATAAATAAAATAAAAGAGGTTGCAAAAGGGATTATTTTATATATATTCAGCACACCAGCATCAGGTGTGAGTGCTTGATACAAAACACTATCAACTACTACTGCCGACTACAAACCAAAACCGTGAGATATACACACCAAATCTCACTACTACAATCTACGCTACCTCTATGAACATATAATACATATCATACATCCAGTGTCTATTAGTCTAGTCATGTCCTCAGTAGCCTGGCGGTGCTCGATCAACCTCCTCACGAAGTGACCGTAATATCACATCAATAAGTCTCATTGCACATCGGTACTCAGAGTAAGTATGGACTCCCTCAAGTTGTAACTCCTCTAACTCTCGAGAGGCTCCTCTATAAATTTTCCTAACCCTCTCATAGGAAGTGATCTGGCTGTATTGCCACCAACGGTCCAGTCTCTCGAAGGTTTATCATACTCAAAATCTCTCGGCACTGGGCCCTCCAGAAGTCATGGTCCTCCCTCATTCTAGTAAACTCTCTGTATGGGACAGTACGTGGCTCTTCTATTTGTTCGACTAATACCCTCGATGTTACACACGTAGCCTTGGCCAAACACTGCTGTACTACCTCTAGTGCTAGATCTAGTGGAACTACCGGCTGGTCAACCTCCTGCTCACTTATACCCTCCATCTAGGGCATCTGGAAAATATCAGGAACTGGAGCATAAACAACTAGGGAAATGGATCAACTATCGGTTGTGGCTGTGGCTCAACATCCTTTGGATATTGGTATACTGGTGGTGGATGCGGCTCGAAACCTGGTGGATAGTCTATCTGATCTGGTATATGTACTGGAGCCGGTGGATCTGCTGGTACATGCTCTTTGCGTCTACGCTCTGACGAAGTCTCCATCTGATAAAATAAACATAACATAAGAGAAAGTCAACTTTCTATCCTAAAATCCACAAATTCCTAACCTATCTCCTAAAATACCCTAATAGAACCATTACAACTTTATTTCTATCTTATGTGATCTTCCTATCGTATCTTAATCCTAGTATTCATGTTTCAGAGACCAAAACCTACAACTCTGATGCCAAACTGTAATTCCCTTTAAATCCGGGGTCTAGATCTGGGGGTTACTTGCCAACTATCAACATAGATTAACCTATTTAATAAGTATACGAACATACATCTAACCCCTTCATACTACTACTCAGGATCTTTAAGGTTAAGGTATGAAGACAAGAACACAACACTACTATTATTACATTCTCAAATTTAAAATCTTACAAACATTTTTATTTACAACCCAATTGTCTAAACATGTTTTAAAACTAGTTCCATTTTATTCAAACACACACAAGAAATATCCAAGCTAAACCTGATCTGGTAGTTTAAAGCTCTCTACCTGAATTGGGATTAGCACTCTTGGTGTTAGAGGGTCCTGCCTTTTCACTCGCTTCTTTACTACCTTGGTGTGAATAGACTTCATTCTCAAGCTTTACTGAAAGATACAAGTGAGTAACAATAAGTGTGATCTAGAATTGCTCAATAAGTCCACAATATATATATATATAGTATCACCAAGTAAAACCAAATAAATCTGATAATGAATGGGTAAGAAATTCCCAAAAGTATCTGTATACGGAAGGCCGCTATTGGCGATCAACAATAAACTAGACTGGACACAAGAACTAACATATGTACTATAACCTGCTGACTAGTCAGGATACAGTGCAAATCTATGCACATCCGCATAGACCCACCATCATTATAGGTAACCAGGCCTATTTTGGCCAAATAACAAAGGGTCCAGTCCATCGCTTACCCTATTCGTAACCATCCAGTCCATTAAATAAGCATCTAGAACAATCTGTATGCTTTGATGTTATCCCAACATCATGATTTGTACCAGGATATAAATAGTATGTAATCTATTAGAATATGATTAGAGGTATTCAATATTCTCGAATTATCATAATTATTGTAAAGAAATTATTAAAAGAACAGTAATTAATTTGCAATGAACTTGAATGAAAATTATATATTTGGTGTATCAAGAACTTGTAACCAGATATAGAAATAAGTATTGGAGTTCACTATTCTGAATTTAGATTAAGGGAGAGAACTTGTCTGATAGGCGATTTATTTCCAATCTATTACTGCTATCTAGCATTGGCTTGTACTATTTTGCTCGATTCATATTTATAAAGGAAAAATACCAATTCAATTGATTTGTACCTTAATTGTACATCAATTCGAATCCACGCAACCCTTATTGTCTACCCGCACGATAGTAATTAACTCGTATAATAAATAGAACTAGCGTTTAAGACTCAATTAACCACATAAGTCACATAGCACATAAGTCAGATAGTCACTGAGGTCAATAAAATATTTTTAGAATTGAAATTGAGTCATTATACGAATTATTACACAATATATGACTCGTTTTCAATTTAGGAGTGTTCGTTTCATTTAAAACAGACAAACAGTTCAATTATTATCCAATTAATAAGGATAATTCAATTATTAATCAAAATAATTTATTATTAAAATTAATTAAATATTAATTATATTTTAAATAATTATTTAGGAAAAATCGGAATTAAAAATGATTTTTCCAATATTTTTAGAATTTAAATGAAGATAATACAAATTATTTAAAAAAAATGATTAATTATCAAAATAATAATGAAATTTAAATAAATAAAAAAATAATAAATAAGATAAAAATTTCCGATTTTAGAAAATATTTGAAAATAATCAGATTTATTTATTAAATAAATCAATTAATTAATCTAAATTAATCCATTTATTTAATTAAATAAACTGATTTTATATTTATTTTTAAAATTAAAATCCAAAAACACAATAAGGAAAAAGGAATTGGGATTTTTATCAAAACCGAATATTCCACTGGGTTTTAAATCGGGTTTAACAGGTCAGGGAAACGGGTCAGGTCTCTATGAATACGCCAAGAATTCTACAGAATCCGGCGATGTTCCCGGAGTCTGGCGACCTCAAATCATGTCAAACAGATACCGTTTGACTTCAGTTTTGCTGGTTTTTCGTTCCAAATCATGTCAACAACACAGATTAATCAACAAGAATAACCCCGGAATCATCAACTCCGGCCAAAAGTCGAAACTTTTTCGGCGAAACCCGACTTTTCTCAATCCTTAACCAAACTTGATGATTTTGGTTGCAAAACAAAGCTTATATCATGTATGTATAATCTAAACCCTAACATCAAACCTATCTCAGAGGATCCTATAATCAAAAATGATTAATTAAAAATTGAACATAAACCCTAGAAATCGAACTATCAATTATAGCTACCGTTTGATGAAATTGATGATGCAAATCGATCATAAACTATCATATAAAGATATACAAACAATCGATTTCATCAAATAACCCTAGAATCAAAAAGCCTAATTTCAATCAAGAACCTTAGAAATCAAAATAAAAAACCGTGAATTTAAGTATGAAATTGATACCATAAACTGATAGATCATATCAAAAGATTATATTTGAGTACTTACATGATAGTATTTGATGTTTAGAATCACCAGAAATCACTGATTGATTTTTGACCCGAATTCAAAAACCCTAACCTGATTTTCCGAGAATTTTAGTAATTTTTCTGATTTTATTATAATTTTAATATTACTAATTAATAAAATTAACCTATTTATAGTTACAAAATAATACCCCTAATTATAATTTAAGCCTTAATTATATCTCCTAATAAAACTAATTGGCCCTTAATTAATAATTTATGGGGAATAATTTTTAAAATTTTTAATTTCAAAAAATTACAAAATATATGCCAAAATTTCCCAAAAATTGTGAATAATCCAAAAATGCAAAGATATGAAATATTTGAAAGTCCCATAATTTTATTAAAAATATGATTTTTGTGGGGTTTTGAGCACCCGTAGGGGCCCGGAAAAATCATTTTTCATGAAACGAGATATTGTCTAAACTAACTAGATATTCGGAAAATCAATATGGTATACGCCATATTAGTCAAAATAAAGCTAATTGCTTTATATGAAATAACGGTTATTAAAATGAAACCTGGATAATATAACTTTTGATATAAATGTTCTTCTGATGATCGATTCAACCCCTGACCTGAAAAATAACCCGAACCGGACAAATACAACATATAACAGCTAATACTATATGGCTAGTACTTAGTTATGATATAATAAAACACATAATACTCACTTAATATCTTACAAAACAGTCATAATTTCTCGGTAGTTACACTCTTTGGCTATTGAGACAGTTCTCAATCTCAAAGAACTAATCATGGAAGAGCTGACCACAAGATTGGGCAAGTCACCTGCAATAAGAGGTATTGAAATATTTCTACCTAGGTTCATTATGTGTGTTTTAAATTATAACCATTCTAATTTACATAATGTTCCTCGTAACAACGTTAGTATAGTTGGGTATGTGAAATTCATGTCCGAAGTTCTTTTTGTACATTTGGATTCATGGAATCCAGTTGATATCTCTTTTGTGATAACTCCTTGAATGAGTGATACCTTTAATATGTATCAACTACGTCGGCCCATATATTATTTTTTTTCTAAGGAAAAAGAGCTTAAACAGGAAGTAGAACAAATTCCTGACATTATTGAGCCTCTTCAACCCACCTCAAACTCCTCTTAAACAGATATTTCTCAAAAGAGTGAAGTTAGTAAAAAAGAAAAAGAAAAGAAAGCAACAAATTGACCCACTTGAGTTGTAATCTCAAATAACTAGTGAATTGGAGAGTGAGAGCACTGAGTTACCCTTAACTATACCAAAATAAAAAAAAAATCCAAAACCACCTCTGTATCCACCCAAATGAATACAATTGTAAGAAATGGACTAACATATTAGCTGAGGTTCTCTCCCAGCGGAAAATATTTATTGAAACAAGCATTCTCCCCGATAAACTTACTGAGTAAAGAGTCTGCATAGGATAGTCATAAGGATGCATATGCACAGTGAGCATCACACAAACTCTCATTGAAAATCCCTCTTTTGCTAAGGAGAGTTGTTAAAATCTTCACTAAACACACCTTCTCTTCCATAATCTCAAGTACATATTTCTTCTCAGCCTGAATTTTAGTAAACTGCTTTTCAAGGCATTATTCATCATGAATTCTTTTCTCATATGAGCCAAGAATTTCAAGTGAATATATACATGACACAGTGCTCACCAATCAGAAACCATAATTAGATGGTAAGGGAGCACATGGTGATGTACATCCTAATGACACCATTACAAACACAAAGTTTTCACTAATTTTAACTTGAGAGTCTATCCCAATCTCAATGCCTTCACATGCCAATATTGACATTGATGATCTACACTCAATTACTATTGGGGCCTTTACATCTAACACTATGATTCTAACACAGGCCCCCTCAAATAGAGAGACCATCAACTTTTCTAAGATTATTTCATGAATGAATGTAACTTATCAAAGTTAATGAAGATACATGATCATCAATTATCTTGTCTAAAAAAGACAAGCTACATAATTTATATCCAGGGGGTTGGGTGAGTTAGAATCAATAGCTCAACATCTACTAAGCTGCAACATTCCAAATGAAGATTATCGAGCCATATTTCAAGCTCAAAAGGCAGATGTTTAAGATCAAAGGGAGAAGAATGCCAGTGAAGTTGTTAATGATGTGAACGTGGATGCCTGACTAAGCTCACTTACTTCAGTCTTTATGGGAGATGCTCTAACAGATCTACGATAAGAGAATCTAATGGCTGTGAGATTTTATGCTAAAGACTTGACTCATGCGGAGGTATAGGAAACCATCAATGCTACTTACGAAGATCAACGCAAGAATATGCACCAACTTGGGGAAGGTATGCAAGATGAGCTCAAATTGTTCAAAGAAGAGACTTTAGTGGAGGTGACAAACATGGAGGAGTATGTTGACAGTATAATCCCCGCTCTCTCTAAGGAGGTAAGAGATTATGAAGAGCTCTAAAAGAAGTACTCTAAGTTGATAACTGAGGTAGCTTCTCTCATTACAACTACAAAGAATTTTACCACTTCAAATGAAAATCTCTTTGCCATCATCACAAATATAAATGCCATGATCAAGTGCTGGTTTAAAAATCTATATTTTTATATATTGTCAACTGAAGTCCCTGTTAGGGAAATGGACAACATTACCTACTCAAATCTCCAATAACAAACAAGAGAGACATTCATAATCACCTATGATGTTTCTAATCTAAGGCAGAAATTTCTAATCCAAAGGCCTCTAACAACCTTTTATCTCCACAAGTAGAGGCCTCTAATGCCAAATTCGACACGTCTATTGTAGTATTTAGGATTTCCCTTATGGAGATTCACATCAACTTACACTGCTCACTCAATGAGACAGCATCTCAACTAGTTCTTCTATCCCCTTTCCTCTCAAGCTTTTGTCTGATTCCAAGAATAAGGGGGAGAAGAAAGAAGAATTGGTAAAGACTAGCCGAAAAGGAAAAGAATAGGCTGATAAGGTTCAGGTGAGTAATAAGGGGAGTCATAAGGTTGATCACAAGGGGAGTCATAACGATGGTAAGTTGGAGATGTCTATAACATCACAACTTCAATTATCTAAAGACACTCAACATATTAGCCCTACGGAGCACATAAGTTAAGTGACAAGTTCCAGGATCCGTGAAATTACAAACTCAAAATTCTATCATGACAATAATTTTATGGTTTCTCTGAAAATTATAAAGGAAACTTCTCAGGATCATCCTCAGTACCTAAAAACCCTTGACATAGGAGTTAAATCCATTACAATGGTGAATAGGGAGATCATTCAAGAAATTTCAAAACTTTGTCTCTCAATTAAACTACAAATCGCTATCATCTCTCTTTGCTTTTGAGATTGAAATTATAATGTACGAAATCACAGGCCACTCTTAGGCAAGCCAAAAGTAGCCATAAGATTTAAGGGTCGCTTATTAAGCTAAACTACCTGAGGTAGTCATGACACATTATGTTTTATACAGGGCTGACAATAACAAGAAGTTTAATTATTTGATAGTTCCTTCAGACCTAATACTTCAAATTAAAAGATTGATCATATCTCTCACTACTGAGTTGGGAAAAAGAATCTATATAAGGGGTGAGGAGATAGAGATGATAAGCACACCAAGAAGATATATCATTGACATCTCAAACATCTGTACTTCAAAGTCGGAGGACCTTAAGCATTACAAAAGTGATAAGGGTGGACGTGGTGAAAGTGAATAGGGAGACCAATCTAAGGATAACAAATCTCAAAAATCTTGAGAAATTAGTGAAAATGAGTCAAAGAAAGATGGAGATGAGAAGAAGAATTTGAAGAGGTGGAGTGAAAGTGAAGGTCCATCTATGTGAAAGAGAGGAAGTTAAGGACATTATAGGTAACAACTTAACCATGACACAAGGCTCTATTTCTAGGGTGGAGGCCATTAATAGTGATCCTCAAGAAATAATATCCAAAGCAAGCTCACAAGAAAAAGTAAGATTTTCTTGAAAGCTACAACTGGTGGAGTGATAAGGAATAAGTTTAGAGAAGGAGAAAACTTGAAGTTGAAAAGGTTCCAGTCAATTCCAAAATCAAAAGTATCACCTTTAAAGTATAAAATAGCTGGAAGGAAATGCAGAGCAATTTTAAATGTTATAGGTTTTGATGTACCAATAATATTATTAGTCTATATTTTTAGGAGATGATCTTCTTTGCTTAATTAACCAACCCCTTCAAATGGGATTGTTGTCCTTTATTTATACTAAGTCCCAAATGGGCTCAATCCTTACAATCTGGGCCTTCTTGGGCTTTACATAATGTATTGTGATTATTCTAACTATAATTTCTTTGGGCCGTCTTGTTCTGGTCCAACATTAGTCCCCCTCCTTGCTTTGCGCGATATCTTTAGATTTGCGTTTTCGTGCTCTCCACCCTTGCGCTTTGAATTCCGAGGTTTTTGTCTTGATACCTGAATAAAGTTAGTGACCGGACAGGATAATGAAATGAAGGGAAAAATTAGTGAAAAAACGAACGAACGAAGCAAAAGAAAAATAAGAAATAACTGTTAATTCGAGATAGGAGTCAAATGTGTGTGTCCGAAAAAAGAAAGGAATTAAACGTAATGCTTTTTTTTTTTTTTGAAGGTATATATCCGCTCATGTGTGTTTTTGAATTTATTTTTCCAGGTTTTTTTTTTTGTTTTTGCAGGTTTCCAGGCTAACCTCTTCGACTTCCTCTCCAGGTATCTAAAAGGGGATTGCAGCGCGTTCTGGGCTCGCACTGTAAGTCGTCTACTCTCTCTCTCTATTCCTTTTCCTTTTTATCTGCGGGTCGGTCGTGTTTATAGTTTACCGATTTATAATGGCCGACTTTCCTTCGTCGTCGTCGTCGCATAGTGCCACCAACCGGGACCCCGGGAAGCGACCGTTAGAGGAGGGTGACGAGGAGTCTGTTTTGAACTTGGATAATCTAGAGATCCCGGACCTAGGTCAGTGTGGATCCTTTGATTTCTTAGGAAGCGATGAGTTTTTGAGGGGGGTGCCTCCAGGTCCTATACCCTCTCCGCCCTTAAGTCCTCGTACCCTGGAACTTAGGAATAGAACGGTCGAGGAAAGTCTTCGACTAGGTAGGATCGAATTTGAGAGCAAACCTAGTTTAAACTATCTTAGTTATTACATCACCATCGACCCCCCTGCGAGTAAGTTGGAGAAGTACATCGACCTGTCTAACGGCTACCGTTACCGAGTGCCGACAGCAGATGAGAGGGTTTGGATGATGCCCGAGTTCGGGATGCATGGGGTTGCGATGATAATGTTTCAGTTTGGTCTTCGTTTGCCCATGCATCCGTTCTTCCTGACGATGTATGAGGCTATCGGTTGTGGTTTAGGGCAGCTGACACCAAATTCTGTTGCTCAGTTAAGTGGTTTCGTGGCGCTGTGCTGTGATAAGGGTCGATCACCGACTTTGAAATTGTTTTTCTCTATTTATGGTGTGCGGTACTATGGTGGCCAAGTATATTTCGACTCCCGACATCGACGGATGAAGATTGTTAGTGTTAGGTCATCGAATTCTGGTTATCACTCGCAATGGTTGTACGTTGGGGGTCCTGACTTGGAATTTGTAAAGCCTTGCGGGAAAGTTAGCCAGGGCACGATTGATTATTTAAATAACATGGAGAAGCACGATACTGCCTACCTCGATGAGTTTCATGGGTCGAGGACATGGTATACGCACTTAGATTTGAAGGACTCTGGATTCTTAGGGATGCACGATTGTAAGGGGGATGTATTAATTGTTATTGCCCTTATTTTGCTTATGTACTTAGTTTTTGTACTTGTCATTGTCGGCTCTTGCTTATTTTAATTTTCGTAAGTGCTTATATATAGGATGGCTGACTTATGGTTTTGTTTGTTTCTTTGTAGTGGAAGGCGCCTCACTTAAAAAGGTTTTAGATGGCGGGATTCGAGGAGGAATGGACAAGGCGATGATGTTGTTATTGCAGCGTGCTGCGAGGAAGCCTGCTAATGCGGCCAGGGCTGGACCGTCGGGGGTTCCTCATTCAGTTTCAATTGAATTGCTTGATGACCAGGGAAACAAGGTAATTGAAGACAATGAGAGGGTTGTTTCAGATCTTGTCCGCGTGGAGGGCAACCCTCGAAAGCGGTTTCGGAGGGAGGATGATGAAGTGGTTGTTGGAGGCCGGGGGGTCGGGTTCGAGGGTGTGAACAAAGATGTGGCCACTGCCGGGGAAAGGGTTTATGGGAAGACCGTCGACCCTCGGTCGAAGAAAGAGGTGATGAGGGTCGAGATTCAGCCCACGGAGCGATGAACGGGGGGATCAACTGTGCCCTTGAGGGCACTTAACCTCTTTAACTTACCTCAGGACTTGGTTGCTTATGATGGGAGGAAGCGTGAGGACCTTGTTGATCGATGTAAGAGCCGGGATGGGAGGGTACGTTCATTCCCTTCTCTTTCTTTTTAATGTGCATGTTTCTTTGTTTTCATGTTCGGTCATGGTCGTTTATAGTCATAGTTGCCGACCCTGTTTTCATGTTCCCCCCCCCCTTTTTTTTGTTTTGCAGTTTCTTTCCGATTTTATGCATATACTGGAGGATTACAAGGCTGATGTTGATGGTGAGGCTTGTTCCAAGCTCGAAGCTGAAGTTGCTGCCTTGAAGGGGGAAAAGAAGAAGATTGCGGTGGGTTTTGCGGAACTCGAGCACAGGGTGGCTGATTTGACTAAGGCAAATTCCGCACTGTCGAAAAAGGTTGCTGAGATGGAGGCTACAGAGCAGGTGTCGAGTGGGAGGATACAGGAGCTCGAGGGTCGACTGCTCGAGGTGGAAAGGGAGCTTGAAGAGGAAAAAGGCAAGCGCCAAGGCTTGCTTCGACAGGTCGAAGGAATGGATGGCTCCTACAAGTTGATTGTGAAAGAAAATGCGGACTTGAAGACAGAGGTAGAGAAAGCCGTTGAAGATATCGCTGGTGCTCTGGGCGACGGTTATGGACGATGCCTTCGGCGGATGGAAGAGGCTGGTTTTGCCGTCGAGGGTCATGCCTTTGATGACTATCTTCGTGACCTGGCATCGAAGGGTGGTAAAGCGTGAAGGCAGGGTATGCCCTGTGATTTTTGTAATTGAATTTGAACATTTTTTAAGTGTTTAAGAGCTTTATTGATACCAACATCATGGAAGTCCCAGAACTTGAGAAGTGTAGTAATCACTGTGGTCCTGGATTTGTAAGAAGTATAAGGTATGTGATATTGTTTAAACTTATTTCTACGATGTAATCAGTTACGTATTGGCTGGTTTTGCTATCTATTTGTCTCGAGTTTGAAACATTAAGTCGTTTGTTAGCTTCGTAGTCGAGTGTTTACATTATGAGAGAGATTTAATTGCCCGGACCGTCGTCGTGAAGTGGTTGTATAAACACTTGTTTAGAAATGAATGATTATTTTTAGTTAAGGAGCGAAGGAAGTGAAAGTCTGTGCTTTTTCCAAGTTAAAGAAATTGGTTCATCGTAACCTCGTAGCGACCCCTATTATATCGAGGGTTTGTTTTTGAAATGGCATTTTACTGCCTCAAGATAACAAGTTACAACTGAGATTAAATTACTGATAGAACTTTTTGAGGTGAATTCCATTCCAAGCATTTTTGATGGGTTTCCCGTCGAGGTGCGCAAGCTCATAGGTCCCCGAGCTTACAAGTCTCGAGATCCGATAAGGGCCTTCCCAAGCTGGTTTGAATTTTCCTGAGACAGTGGGTTGTGACGCTGCGGAATCTCTTAAGACAAGGTCGTTAACCTTGAAGTCTTTGGGTTTGACTTTTTTGTTGAAGTACCTTGCAGTTTTTTCTTGTTGGGCAACCATCCGCATTCGGGCTTCTTCCCTTGTTTCTTCTAACAGATCATTGTGAAGGCGGAGTCCGACGAGAGATAGAGCGGGATCGAATACGTCGATCCGTGGTGAGCTGAGACTTATCTCGACAGGTATGACAACGTCGACTCCATATGCAAGTCGGAAGGGAGTTTCGCCCGTCGCACTTCGGGGAGTCGTCCTATACGACCACAATACATTCGGTAGTTCGTCGACCCAACATCGGGGTACTTCTTCAATTCTTTTCTTCAGGCCTTGTAGGATGGTTCTATTTGTTACCTCTGCTAGTCCATTTGCTTGGGGGTATGCTACAGATGCTTTGATGTGCTGGACTTTTAATTCGAGCAGAGCCTCCTCGAATTGCTTTCCTACAAACTGAGTGCCGTTATCAGAAACTAAGATTCTGGGGATCCCAAAGCGAAAGACGATGTATTCCATAAAGAATTCTATCATCTCTTTTTCTCGTATTTTAGCAAGTGGCTTTGCTTCGACCCATTTGGTTGCGTAATCCACCGCGACTACGATGTATTGGCACTGATTCTTGGATTTTGGAAAGGGACCCACAATGTCTATTCCCCATTGGAAAAAGGGGCATGGGCTGAGAATAGAGTTCAGCTCAGTTGTGGGTCGACGGTTTACATTTCCGTGCAGCTGACATGCTTGACATTTCTTGACGTAATCTTCACAATCTTTCCGGATTGTAGGCCAGAACAGGCCTTGTCGGATAACTTTGAGGGCTAATGTTTTTCCTACTAGGTGTTCTCCACAGATTCCCGTATGTATTTCCACGATCGCTTGGAGAGCCTCTTCTGGAGACAAGCAACGGAGCAGAGGCTCAGAGAGGGCACGTCGGTATAACTCCGAACCCACAACACAGTAGTTCCTGGCTTTGAACATGAGAGTGCGGGCTTCGGACTTATGCTCAGGCAACTTGTTGTCAATAATGTACTCAAGGAAGGGTTGGCGCCAATCGAACCTAGCCTGGATTTGATTGACTGATATTTCATCGATAGAGGGGGTTTCCAAAATGTCGACGTATGTTGGGCTGAGATTAGTGGGGAGACAGGAAGAGGCTAGTTTAGCTAGAGAGTCTGCCCACTGGTTTTCCTCCCTGTCGACGTTTGACATTTTCCATGAAGGGAATTTGCTAAGAAGCTCTTGTGTTCTTGTTAAATATCGGGCCATCCTTTCATTATGCGTCTTAAATTCGCCACTTATTTGTTTGCAAACCAACTGAGAATCCCCAAATATGTCAATGACCTCTGCTTCGAGATCGGATGCGAGTTTTAGACCGGCAATGAGTGCCTCGTACTCGGCCACGTTATTTGTGGCGGAGAACCCGAACTTGAGAGCCTGCTGAATTTTGAATCCCCCTGGGCTGATTAATATGACCCCTGCTCCTCCAGAGCCGGACGTCGAGGAACCATCAACGAACAGAAGCCACGGACGAGACTGGTCCTCTTCAGGTTTGTGCGTCTTGGATTGGAACTGGCATTCGGCGACGAAATCTGAGAGAACTTGGGCCTTGATCGCCGTTCGAGGTTTATACTCGATGTAGAACTGGCTTAACTCGATGGTCCAAGCTGCGAGCCTGCCTGTTATGTCGGGCTTGTGCAGGATTCTTTTCAGAGGGAGATTGGTCAGGACATGGATTTCCCTCGCTTGAAAATAATGGCGTAGCTTACGACTCGCGACAACGAGAGCGTATACGAGTTTCTCGACTTGAGGGTACCTTGTTTCCGCGTCTCGTAGTGAGTGGCTGATGTAATATACAGGAATATCTTTTCCCTCATCGACACGGACCAATACTGCCGCGACCGTTTCGTCGGAAGCTGAGAGATATACCCGTAGCGGCTCACCTGTTAAGGGTCGTGTTAAAACTGGAGGATTTGTCAAAAACATCTTTAGCTCTGTGAAATTCTTTTCACAGTCTTCGTTCCATTCAAACTGCGATGACCTGGAAGCTTTTTTCATTACAGAGAAAAACGGGAGGCATCTCTTTGAAGATTGAGGAATGAACCTTCGAAGTGCGGCTATACACCCTGTGAGTTTTTGTAAGTCTTTAATGGATCTTGGTTTGCTCATTTCTAGGATGGCTTTTGTCTGAGCTGGATCGGCCTCGATGCCTTTCTGGGTAACAAGGAATCCCAAAAATTTACCTGCAGTAAGGCCGAATGAACACTTTGCCGGGTTCAGTCGCATGTTATTTGCCCTTGCATTGGTGAACGTTTCTCGAAGGTCTGTCACGTGGTCGGAGGTAGCTTTTGACTTTGTGATCATGTCATCGACGTATATTAGCATGTTTCTTCCTATCTGCGAAGAGAATATTTTATCCATTGTCTGCTGAAAAGTAGCACCCGCGTTGATTAATCCGAAGGACATTACTTTGTATCCAAAGACCCCTCTATGAGTGATGAAAGCAGTTTGTTGCCAGTCATGGGAATCCATCTTAATTTGATTATACCCCGAAAAGGCGTCCATAAAGGACAGGAGTTCGTTTCCCGCTGTGGCGTCGATGAGTTGGTCGATATTGGGCAAAGGGTAAAAATCTTTAGGGCACGCCCTGTTCACATCTGAATAATCAATGCACATTCTCCACTTCCCATTGCTTTTCTTAACCAGAACTACGTTTGATATCCACGTGGGGAATTGCACGGGCTCGATGAAACCGGCGTCGAGGAGTCTGTCGACCTCTTGGTCGATGGCTGCTCTTTTCTCGGCCGAGAATATACGTTGTTTCTGGCGCACAGGCCTGGTGTCTTTACTGATGTGCAGCGAGTGTCGAGCAGTGGTCTCTGGGATGCCAGGCATGTCTCTCGGGACCCAAGCGAAAATGTCGGAGAATTCCCGAATGAGGTTTGTGATATCTCTTTTGAGATCTGATGAGAGGTTTTTGCCAATTCTTGTTGTTTTATCTGGGTTTCCTTCAAATACTTCTATATCTTCTGTTTCTTCGAGAGGGGAGCATGAATTGCTTGTGGATGAGTCAACCAATTCTCTTGGGTCGATATCTAGTACTTGATTGACTTCTAGCTCTTCCTCTGTCTTTTTTCTTGGAGAAACGGTGGTTAGATAGCATTGTCTTGCTGTTACTTGATCACCAATCATTTCTCCCACGCCGAAATCTGTGGGAAACTTCATTTTCAAGTGGGAGATAGATGTTATAGCTCGGAGCGCGGTGATCGTTGTTCGTCCCAAAATGGCGTTGAAGCTTGAGGAAGCGCTAATCACATGGAATTTGACCATTTTCCAAATCTGACAGGGAGGGGAACCGAAAAGCACTGGCATATCGATGGTTCCTACAACGTGAACCTCATTTCCTGTGAACCCGTATAGCGGGGTTCGGGAGTTTTCGAGTCTTCGATCTCCTATGTCCATTCGGGAAAAAGCATGGTGATATAACACGTCGACGGAGCTACCATTATCGACCAACATTTTCTTAACCGTATTGTTTCCCACACGTGTTGTGATGACGAGAGCATCTTGATGACCTTCGATGAGACCGGGACGATAATCGTCATCCGAGAAAGAGATGACCAGGGAGGGATTCACTCGAGGGCGTTTAGCTGTCGAGGGATTGACATTAAAGACTTCTCGGGCATAAATCTTGCGAGAGTTGTGGGAGAGACCCCCGGCGGCTACGCCGCCAAAAATAACGTCGATTACACGGTCGTTTTCGCCTCGATGCTGACGTCTGGGTTCATCATCGTGTTGCACATAGTGGACTAGTTGCCCTCGACGAATTTTTCCTTCGATGAGATTGCTTAGTTGAAAACATTGCTCTGTTGTATGGCCGGTGTCTTCATGATATTCACAATATCTGGAGCTTGGGGGTCTTCCTGGTTTCATGGGTCTTGGAGGGCGAAAGTCCGGTTCTGTTTTTAACACCGCCAAAATTGTCGTTTTCTCAGTATTGAGTTTCGTGAACTCTTTTTCAGATCGATTGTGGGGTTGCCAATCCCTTTCTCTTCTATCCCTCGGGGGGAGGTCCGATGTGCGAGGCGGGGGCGACCTACGTCGCTCTCGGCGCCTTTCCCTCGCAGGGGATCGTGGACTGTAGCTTCGGCGTCGTTCGTACTTTGACGACCTCCGTGGAGATTGTATACAGCTTACCACTTCTTGAAGCATCATGCGGTGTTCTATAATCTGGAACGCAGCCTGTAGTGTTTTCGGCCTTTTTTCAAAGATCTCTTCTAAAAGGAGGCCATGCCTAGACTTATCGATGCCCGCTGTCAAGAAATTGACAGCCATCTGTTCTATTAAGTCTGGAATTTCCGCTATTTCTTCCCTGAACCGGGTTAGAAAACTCCTGAGACTTTCGCCGGAGCGTTGATGCATTGTCATCAAGGATGCAGTAACTTTGATTCCTTTGTAGTTGCTGGAAAATCGGGCTTGAAACTTGCTTTTCAGGGTTGTCCACGAGTTGATTGACCGAGGTGGCAAGTTACTGTACCATCGGAGAGCCGTGCCTTGAAGGCAAGTGGAGAAGAACTGACACCTAGCGATCTCCGAGTGGCCGAAGAAAGCCATGCGGCCGTCAAATGTATTTAGAAATGCTAGCGGGTCCGAGGATCCGTCGAAATGATCGAGAGCAGGCGTTTTCAACGTCCTGTCGATGCGCGCCTTCTCAAGCACTAACGATAGGGGGCTCTCAGAAACGGTTTCAAACCCTGCCTGATTTCTCATCAAGGTACGCATCTGGGCGATTTCTTCCTGCATTTTAGCGAACTCCTCGTGAGATATAGATTCTGTGGATTCTGTCTGATGTGAGACATCGGCAGATGACACTGTCTTCTGTCGACGTTCGCGAGGTTGCGAATATGTTGACTCCGCCGAGGGCTCATATTCGTACTCCGCATCATCCTCATCATAAAATTCATCATCTTGTCCTTCATTTTGAATTGTAGTTTGTTGGAGCTCTCAACGGAGACGGTGAATCTCATGTTTTCGCTCAAGTTTAGCCTGCAATCTCTGAGCTTCGCGCTCTAGAAACTCGAGTTCTTCATCTGAATCAAGGGAATCTTTCGGATTTCCTTGGTTTTGGGCTTTTAGCCTTTCTTTCTTTTCCAAATGTAGCCGAACGTCGCTCGAGAGAACTTTTTTTCCTTTAGATGTTTGAACTCTAAAACGCTGGTCTGACACAGCTTTTCTTTTTCTGTCCCTTTGGAGAGAGTCCTTCAATCCTAGAAATTGATCTTCTGGAGGAGCCTCAGGTGGAGGGAACAGACACTTCGGCTTCAATGCCGGTTGTTTTGGAAGCTCGCGATCGTCGTGGGTCGAGGGGTCGGCGGCAACTTCTGCCGTCAACTTCTTTACCTGAGTTGGTCCGGCGGTTCCCGGATCAAGCTCTTCTACAATCATCTTCTGGTTGGATCTTGTTAAAGCAAAGCTCCTTCTAGCGCCAAATGATGTACCAATAATATTATTAGTCTATATTTTTAGGAGATGATCTTCTTTGCTTAATTAGCCAACCCCTTCAAATGGGATTGTTGTCCTTTATTTATACTAAGTCCCAAATGGGCTCAATCCTTACAATCTGGGCCTTCTTGGGCTTTACATAATGTATTGTGATTATTCTAACTATAATTCCTTTGGGCCGTCTTGTTCTGGTCCAACAGGTTTCAACCTCCCTGCTTTTGAATGAGAAGTAAAATTAAGACTCACCGTAATTCTTAAGGGCTCAATGAGTTTGTCAAGTCAAAGTCAGTAAAGATCATGTGGAAGTCAAGTACTCTGATGGTAAAGAAGCCAAGGTATCCATCAACTTAATAAATAAATTCCTGATCTATGATATAGAAAGTATAATGGCTCTTCTGAACAATTAAAAAATGAATAAAAGGGTATGAAAGATTAAAATAGCTAGTCACTTGAAAAGAATGAAAGAAGATGTCGAAAGGAAGATGTTAGAGAATCAATAAAAGAAAAAGTAGAAGATTGCTGAAAAATTGATTAATTTTGGAAGCTAAGTTGATGAGTTGAGAAAGAATGGGCAATGTAGAGTCAAATTCAATCCTAACATTATGGAAATTGAAAGAAAATATGGAAGTAGTTCAAAAGTAAGGATGAAATATCGTGAAAATTATCCTAAATCTGTATTAAAAAGTGTAGCAACTTAACTTAAAGATTCTATTATAATAGAAAAACTAGAAGCAAAAAATTATTCTCTTAGCCACAATTGCAAAAAAAATAAAGGAAGAAACAAGAAGCCTGTCAAAATTATTATCAGAATATGCAGTCAATTTCCAGTAAGGGAAAATCAAAGATTATGGCTAACATATTGTATGACTCATGTAAGATTTTTTACTTGTTCACAAAATCTCAATCTTCACTCAACGAATATTAAAGACTAAAATTGTAGTTTGAATAAATATTAATTTTAATTAATTTCGATTTTCTGGAATATAGAAAGTGCTTATGTTTATTAAGAGATCATACCTAGTTACATATTTACATTAGATATATAACTCACATGTTTTTGGTACATAATTTTTTTATGTGGAGTCAAAAAAATTCTATATAGTCAGAAATAAATTATTATATTTAGTCACAAATTATTTTTAATTTATATTTAAAAGATGAATATATGATACCTGTTTGGTTGAAAAAATCTTTGGATACATATATGTAGTTGTTACACAAAGTAACTGAGAATGAGAAATTTATAATCAAAACCCCCGTCTACATTCGATGTTAAATGTTTTGGCATCCGGAATAAAAAGTTCCCTGCATGGTTCATATGTAATAGTTTATCTATTTCCCAAAAGATTTTGTTCCCTTCATAGTTCATAATATGTAACAGTTTATCTATCTCCCCAAAGTTTTTCAAATATATGCATGATATCACTCCCTGTCAGTTTCATATTTCATCATAAATAACTTCAATATGAAAACAAATACTAAGAAATTTAGGAAAGAAATCTAAGTCAAACATTATTTTTCTTATTAATTATTATTCATAAAATTCTTAGAGTGATACATTTTCACCCTTTAAAGCAAGATAAAAGGGAAAATATACCGTTGTGTTTACAAATAAAAAACCAGGTTTATGCCAAATAAAAAATATGAAGCAAACATAAAAACCATGTATATCCCCCAATCTAACCCAGCAATATAAATTATGATCCCGCGTCTCTACTGCAGAGAGAGCATTTATAGATAACTCAAGGACTCAAACATTGGTCCACTTTCATTATTCCCCTTTTATTTGCCAACACATTTGCCTCGAGAGTAGATACACCATAGTTTTCCACACTAACCGATCCATCTTTTCCAGCTTCCTTACTGTTGCTACCTCCAGAGGAAGACCCGGCCATTGCAATTGATTCAGTTGATGTTTGGCTCCTTCCTTGACACACATTATTAAACATAGTCTTTACATAGTTCTCAAACAGGGAGCTGGACTTCGGGGTGTTCTTGATTTTCTGTATAGCATTGATGCACTTCCTCTTGCTGGCATTCCAACGATTCTTGATATCGCTTTCGCTACGCCCCGTGAGCAGCTTTGAAATCTCAGCCCACTTGTTTCCCAGCTTTTCATGGGCTTGAATCAGCTGCATATCCTCCTCCTCAGTCCAAGCCTCTTTCTGTCATACAAATTTAGAATATATACGTAATTAACTTTCTTAAGAAATTTATTAATAAAATATATGTAAGTGGTATAGAATGTTAAATGCAAACATCACAATGCAAGACTTTTAGATAATCACAATAAAAGAGATATACAAAAAGGTAATACATCATGAAACTTCTAGAAAATAAATAAACAAACTGTGTAATATTTAAAAATTTAAGGAAACTAACTATAAAATATAATGTAATCACATATGGATACAATAGAGATAAATAAAATTTTTATAAAAATTGAGATGGTTCATCCAATGGTTATATATAAAGCAATAAAATCTAACATTCAAATGACATGCATATGTGTGGCGATTCCTTTGAAAATTATAATGTCAAAAATAAAAGTATAAACATGTGTGTCGAGTTAATAACGACGTCATGGAATGGGAATATAAAGTATATATTAATGATGTTGGTAGATACTAGAAGACTTTATTGAAACTCCCAAGATGTATTTTATTTTCTACAATTTTCCATCAAAAATATTTTATTTCTTTTGGGTATAATAACTTTTCTTTGTAAAATATTAAGGGGGACGATTGATTAATACTAAATGTTAACATGTTTACATAATTTATGATTAAAATATAACTGATTTTTTTTTGTTTTTGATAGAATACTTCCAATTGTGAGGAAAAACTAAATAGAGCTTATGTGGTATGATTAAAATTTTAACAATAACTTGTGAATAAGAAAAATAAAACCTTCAGTCCAGGCTTAAGATGATTGTTGTATCGTTCCCTTAACTGCTTCCCGAGCCTCTCAGGCATCATCCTAGCAATATAGCTCCACTTCTTATTTCCATACTTGTGCACTAAATTCAGCAACATTCTGTAAAATAATCTAATTAATTTTTACAACAAAAGATTTTCCGAAATATTTTTGAATTAGTTTAAATTATAACTTACTAACACAATAACCATAAAATTTATTACTAATTAAAATCGGTTTTACCTGTCCTCTTCCTGGGACCAATTCCCTTTAATGCCATTCTTATATTTTTTCTCATTATTTTTCTTAGCCCTTCCATCTCTTACTATCTTGTCTACGTTCATGCATGGATTCGCTAAACCGGATGAACCAAATTCTTGGATGTTGACATGAAGTTCGGTAGTATAGGTTTGGACTTGCATTGGACGCCTGAGTTGTTGTGATGTGTTCAGATGAATGAAACTTGGATACTGTTTATACAAACCAGCACCATTTGAGGATGAAGTAGACATTAATTTATTATTTTTTGAGTAGCCAGTATGGTTGACTCCTGTTGCAGAAATTGATGAAGGTATCCGATATGAATCTGAATAAAAATTCTGAACGGGCTGATTCAAAGATGATCCTCCACTAGTAAATGTTTGATGATCAGAGTTTGGAAAGTTGATATTTATAGGATTCTTTTGCGATGAGTTATAATCAACTTGTTCATTTGAGAAAATATTATTTTGTGGTGGATTCATTGGATTATTTCCACACGTAAGGGGTTTTGATTCAAAACCAAAATTCTGAATGAAATTGTTTGATTCAAGCACCATTTTTTATGAGTGTGGAAGTAATGGGATGTGTGAGTAGTGAAAGCGATCAATGAAAAGTGAGAGTGATTTATATGATAATATGTTCCTGAATTGAACATATGGTAGATCATATATATATTTATAGTGAGTGATAAATTAGAGTGAAGCGGACAAGAGTGATCATGACCGTAAATTTATAATCTAATCGAGTGAAGGAGAATTAAAGTTGAGAAGCGAGTGAAATCTTAGTTTTCTTATCGAAGTCAAAAATCAGCTTGACATATGCAATGATTAGGTCGTAATTTATAGTCTTTTTGCATGGCATATTATCTGACGGCTTAGGACACTTGTAATAAGTCGAATATACAAAAAGATTATCGAATGATAAATATTTTTTAAAATTTTAATTAATTAGACAACTCCATTTACCTTCCACAAATTAACAAAAAATTTCAATCTACAATTTAAATAACTACTATATATAGGGCTTAGATTATCTAAAGACCAAAATAAAAAGCTTTTCTATTAGTGCGACCTAAAGTTATATTTCTCAAATATTTTTCAACCACCCCACCGTACCGTACAGATGTGAATATTAAATCAAAAGATAATTGTTGAAAAAATTCCAAATCCTAGTGATTATCTAGTATTGATTTTATAATGATTCTATTTTCTTATATAATATTAAAGGTATATATTGAACGATTATTTTGTTATAAAGTGGTCGATCTAAATAAAAAATCATTCAAAGATATATATATATATATATAAATCTTTATATATTTTAATATGCTCATTAGATGTACATTTAGTAACTCATTATTTTTTTTTCTGGATTATTTGTTAGTTTGACATTTTAAATTCATGTAAGATAAGAAAAAAAAAGTTTATGGAGATTTCTTAAAAAATTTAGTTTTCTCATACTTAAGGAAAATTTTAAAAATATTTATATTGAACTATGTTTCATCTGTTTTAAAAAAATATAATAAATACAAATATATATATATATATATATCTTTCAGTCATCCAACATAAATATTAACATTACACTTGCGAATAGTAAATTACAACGAAGTAATTCTAAATTTTCGCATACTATGTTTTTACATTATGCATACTCATCATACTATTAATAATAATAAAAAAAGATATTAATATATTGTTAGTGTAAATATCTATAATTATAGTTCAAATATATGTTTGTATATCAATTTTATGTAATATTAATAATCTTAAATTATTATTTTTGTAAAAATCATCTTCAAGTATATATTAAAGGCGTATACAACAAAACTAGCCACCTTTAAAATTATACAAGTATGATGACATTACAATAAATATTAAACTTTTTTTCTTACCATCGAGATTGAAGTTAACTAATTTACATAAATGAATTTATTTCTTTACATGCCTGTTACATATACATACACATTATCATCAAGCTCTTACCACAACTCCAAAAGCAGTTACTAGTGTGAAAGACGCAACTATAACTTTTATAGTGTAGCAGCCAACGTCATGTTTCGATATAGAAAGATACTATACACCCCAACAATCTCCCACTATCTACCAACACTAACATGTACCCGTATGAGAAATGGGATGTCCTAGTCTGAGACCATAGCTGCACAACTTGCTTTTGGCATAAATCTCATAAATAAATATACGCAATAGTGGGAATCGAACCCGTAAGCAGCTGTGATACCACTTGTTAAAATCAAGTGCTTACCATTACTCTAAAACAGCTACTTATGGAGAAGGCACAACTCATGTTTTAATACAGAGAGATGTTGGACACCCCAATACATTTAATTATTCCCGATAACTCCAATCCACGGTCTGGTCCTTCCGACACCACTCTTGAACCCTTCTTATGTTGTATCCACGGTTGAGTGTCTGAAAAACAACACTAGAGGGGGATTTGAGCCCCGCGGCGCCTCTGGTATGAGAGTAAAAACTCGCTTTTGGATTATGAAGATAAAAATGCAAGGTGGTTGTGTGTGCGTATGAGTGTGTAGAAAAGAGTGATTAACCCCTAAACCTCTCTTACTTTGACTATTTATAGCCCAATGGTAGGGTTTAGGGGTTGTTACCTTTCAATCATGGTCGTTCATTACCGGGAGTTGGGGTGTGCATTCGGTTCGGTTAACCGAAAACCGAACCAAATAACCGAAATATTTTCGGTTCGGTTATCAAAATAAATAATTTGGTTCGGTTTTCGGTAGCATATTTATTAAAATTCGGTTATTAACTGTGGTTAACCAAATAACCGAAAAAATAACTGAAATAATATAATAATAAATATTAATATATTATTTTAATAAATATTAATATATTATTATAATAAATATTAATATATATTTATACCTTTAATATATGTTATATTTATAATCACATCGTAGAAACTTTTTAATACTGAATGTATATGCAGGTTATGTATTTCATGTATTTTAAACTAATGTTAATATTAAAATAAATAAAAATTAATTGGTGTAAATAGTTATTGACAAGTAATTTTTATTCTGAAATGTTTATTATGTAGGTGTAAATAGTTATTGACAGGTAATTTTTATTCTGAAATGCTTATTATGTAAGTTTACTGGAGATCATTAACTCCCTGCATGTCATCTACAGGTACTCACCATTTATTCTTCGTATAGCATGTGTTCTATGTATCATTCCTGTTGTATTATATATAATTTTTTTTGATTCTAAAATACTGGTTAAAAAATATATCTATTTTTGTCATTTTTTTATATTTCAAATAAATTTCCATTTTCGAAATCGGTTTTCGGTTATTAACCGAAAAATTATATCGGTTCGGTTTCTAACCGAATTAAAATCGGTTCGGTTTTCGGTAGGCATATTTGACATATTTCGGTTTCGGTTAACCGTAAAAAAATTTGGTTTTGGTTTCGGTTAACCAAATGCACACCCCTAACCAGGAGCGGAGGACGCCTAGCTTAAATAAATGCCTTACACATTTTCCAATAAGGATGGTTGAGAAATGTTTCAAGGAACCTTTGATATGTGCCCTGATTATTCTCATAATTGATCATCAATAGCTATCATTGTCATGTCTCTGGGCTCGTGCCTCACATGTTTTGTTTTAGTTGGGCCTTCTGGGATAGGGGACGCGAGGATGCTTGGTTCCGAGATCTGAGGTGCATATGAGCTGGGTCAATTCGATCCTGGACTGGAATTGAGATGGACCTAACTAGTCCTGGATTAAGTGGTCCGAACCTGGTTTCATTGAGCTGGACCTAACCGGTCCTAGACCGAGTGGCCTAGAACCCGGGTTAGTGTACTGGAGTCGGACCTCCCCGGTCCTGTACTCAGTGGTCCAAACTCGGGTTCGGTATGGGTTATATATCCTATCATTTGACCCCCACTCCCTTATGCTTATTTTCTGGATGAGGGAGTAGAGTAAGAAATCCTTAAGAGAAAATTTTGAGCTTTCTGTTGTGCAAGACATTCCTGTATAATAATAAGACTAAGTCATACTGACAACCCTGAGATTCAGTTGTATGATAGTCTAAATCTGTATTATGTATTGTATTTCTTGAGTCTGTAAAAAGATTAGAAGATTAGACTGTAGCATTTTTCCAATAAACAGTTTCAAGCCTAAGAATAAACTCTCGAAGAAGATCAAGTAAAGATCATGCTTTAGAGAAAAGATGTAAAAGCTTGTGATTGAATAAATCTGTTTTATGAAAAGTGTTCTAAGTCAAGATATCGAAAAGTTACAGATCAAATTATATCGAAAAGTCATATGAGAACTCCAGATTGACTTATCGCGAAGTCCAAAATGGCTTATAGAGAAGTCTCAGAGATATCGAAAAGTTAAATGAGGATATGAAGATTGAAGATATCGACAAATCGTTTCTACATGTAGAGAACTTAGATATATCGACAATTCAAATGAAGATGTGAAGATTAGAGATATTGACAAGTCAATTTGTCATTACAGATCTCAGAGATATCGACAAGTTAAAATATATATATAGATCTCAGAGATATCGACAAGTCATTTCTACATGTAGAGATCTAGAGACCTCGACAAGTCAAGTACACTTATAGAGAACTCAGAAATCTCGATAAATTATTATGCTTATCGAGATGTCACGTCTCTATATAACAAACTGAAGATCTCGACATGAACCTCAAATACAGTAATACAGACAAGTTAAAGATTCAAGATTATTAATCAACAAATGATCTATTCACTTAAATTGGAAAGTCAACTAAAGTAGCTTGAAGAGTGCAAGATCAAGGGCCAAGATTAACTGACAAAGGATGGTCACAGACCTACAAGATTTGCAAAGAGTAATTAAGCTAAAAATAGAAAGAATCAGATATAGCTTAGAAAAGGGTTTAGTATATCTTATTACATGTTATGTAAACCCTTATCTACTAATCTATAAAGTAAACACTGGTCCTTTATTTTTAGGAGTAACAAAATGATCTAAATTTTTCTTGTACTCTCTCAAGGAAGAAACCGTGTTCTTATATTTTTAAGAAAACAGGATTTGTATCAAGACAAACTTAATTAATACAAATTAAGTGGGTTTTGAAATATTGTGCTTGTTATTTAAATATTGATAACACAAAATCTCTGTAATTAAACTGATTTGCTCACATACCATATCCAAAATGTTTGAAAGGCTAAAAATCAAGAAAATAAATTCATCCCCCATGTGTTGCACTTAATATCTAACAAGTGGTATCCGAGCAAAATCTGAAAGTAAACAGATCAAGATCATGGAAGTATGAGTGCAAAAAAGATAAGCAGTATCAAGATACCAGCCTTTGATAAAATCAACTACACACTTTGGAAAAAGAAGATGATGTTGTTCATAAGGATGGCCAACCCATTATATATCCGGATTCTCAAGAATGACCATTTTTCTCCCATGGAAAGGGTTGGTGAATCTACTGATGGAGTTATAGTCATTCCAACTCATTTTGCCCTTAAAGACCCCTCAAAATACACTGAAACTCAAAAGGAAAAAATCTCCCTGGATAGTGGCCTGCAACTAATTCCGATAGAGTCACTTGACAATGTTATGTACAACAATATTGTCAATTATGACACAACCAAACATATTTGGGTGAAGATTGAGATTCTGTGTCAGGGTACAGAGGAAGTTAGATCAAATCAAAGGAGAATACTAGTGTCTTGGTATGAGGGATTCATTGTAATATCCGGGAAAATTATGTAAATATTCTATGTTAAATAAATAAATATAATATGTTTTATGAGTTTAAAACGATTATTGTCATGATATTACGTGTTATAATTGTTAATTGTGGCTCCCCACGGACTAGAATTTTTTTTGATTAGTTGTTATGTATTTTAAACTGCATTTATATGAATCAATCTGCAATCTGGACGCGTGTTTATTAGCGTCTTTATTGAGGTACTTGTTTTATCTCATTTTATGTGCATTTGAATGCATTTATGTGTTTTCGGGATTTTTTGTTAATTTAGGTAACATTTCAGTTTTTCAAAAATCAACGGACCGAGACCCCACCGGGACGTCAAAGCCTGCAAAATTCACATTTTTATTTTTATAGAATAATTCATATTTCAAATACTCATTATTTTTGTATTTTTGAATTATTCGTAATTTTTGAGGAATTTTGATATAAAGTTTATATTTTATTGCTTTTAAAATTATTCCCCATAATTATTATTTTGGGGCCTAATTATTTTAACTAAGGGATAAAAACACCCTTAATTCATTTTTGGGTATTTATTTTTACATAAATATAAATAGCTGAAAAAACTTAGTTATTATTCTTTTTTTATCAATTTTTTTTCAGGAAATAGAAAATTGAGATTTGGGGGTGTGATTTGCTCTTGAACACAAATCAATTGATTCCGAGAGAGTTACAAAACCGTTCTTGATGCACTAGTAGCCGAATTAAGATGGTCCTTTTATTTATAAAATCGAGTAGGAAGGAGTGTCGTCAAGTGTTAGACGGAGTCAGTAGCCAGCAGTTATAAGCCAAGGTTATAGTGAGAAATTATCAAGCATACCAGGCAAGTCTCCTCCCCTATTCTAAATTCAGAATAGTTTATTGTTTTATAAATATTCTTGTGATGTGTTATATACCAACGGTTATTTGATTATTGAAATCCTTTTATTCTAGCAATCATTCTGCTAGAACAAACCTTGATTCGATAGATAGTGAATAACTATGCTATCCAGATATACACTATACGGTGAAACATTGAAATGAGATTAGCGAATAACTAATCGTTCTAGTTATTTATCCATCAGTTGTAGAGGTGACTCCGGACCATGTGAAATGGGGAGTTAGATGGATAAAGATGTCATTGATATGACTCCTTTAATCAAAATTATTTTGTGAATTGGTTATTGGTTAGCGTAAGAGGCCGAGGCACCGGTCCAGCGTGAGCTATTATATGAAAGTTTAATATCTTGCAAGGCGACTATATGCCTTTTTATGGATATCCAATAGGTACGGTATGGCTGTGGGATATCGATACCTATATTTACGGTATGGTTGTGGGATGCCGGTGCTATTTCATGACTAATCATTAGGAACATCATAGTGCATAATTGTGTTTTGTTAAAATGTCGTTTAAACGTTAAAGCTTATATCAGCTTCTGGTTTTCTCAGATATTGTGGTTGTTGTTCACTATAAGTTATATACTGCCTGCTGAACGTTTCTTCGCTCATACTTGTTTATTATTCTGATCTTTCAGCTAAGTCCGAGCAGGCTTGAGTTCCAGGTTTGATCAGGAGTTGTGTGCTTGTAGATAGTTTGGTGTGTTTTAGACTGTTTGGGACGCTTGACTAGTCTAGAGGTTAGTAATAAAATTTGAATAATTTGTTAAACTAAATAGACTTATGGATTGTAATAAAATTTGGTTTGTATTAGTGTCAATTTCATACTATACCCTGTGATCGATCCAATTACATGCAAGGGGTCATATTTATCATTTTATTCCGCTGTGTCTATTATATTGTGGTTTATTGGTCAGTGACTCCCGAATCTAGACCCCGAATTTGGAGGGCGTCACAGGTTGGTATCAGAGCTACATGTTATGGTCACTAAAACAGGATTAGGACTGTCTTAAGTAAGTCATAGGAAGATCACATAAGATAGGCGCGTGTAGTTTAACTCTTACAGAGTTAAGTTTAGGTTATTGGGCTGGTTATAGCTAAGTTGTTCAGATTTCCTGTTTTGCATTTAGCTTTAGGCTTTTATGCCATTGCCTTGCTATTTTGTTGATTTCTGAGGAAAGTAAGAAGTGATGAAAGAGGTTGGAAGGTGTGTTGCAACCCTATCCACCATTTGTTGGTTTATTTGAGATTTTAAGCAAGAGTTGGAAGGTTTGGATAATTTTTCGGTAAGTTTCTTTGTGTTATTATTCTTTGAGATAGTAAGCAGGAATATGTGATAATCATGTCACATGTGTTAATATGGTAGAAAGTTTATAATATTTTGGAAAAGAGATAATGCTTGAGAATTTTGCTATGATAAAGGATTGCTATATATTTGACACAATATTTGACATAATATTATATACGTTGCTTGTTTTCTTACCAGAATAATGGCACCAAAGATGAGGAATAATTCAAGAGAGGATCGTATCGAGAGTCGTACAGATCCAGCGATTTTCCAGATGTTGGGACTAATGCAGCAACATGTGTTACATCTCACGCAGCAGCATCAGCAGCAGCAACAACAACAACAACAACAACAACAACAACAATAGCAACAACCAGTAGCACCACCCGCGGTGATTTTTAAGCAATTTCAAGCTGTGAAACGACCTGAGTTCAAGGGAAGTGCTGATCCCATGGAAGCCAATGCACGGCTTAAAGAGATTGAGAAGGCTTTTGACTTAGTCGGAGCAGGAGCTGAACAGAAGACCAATTTTGCTAGTTACTTCTTGAAGGGTGAGGCGAACTATTGGTGGGAATCCACGCGAGCGTTGGAAGGAGGTGAGTTTGTAACTTGGGAAAGATTTATAGAGCTGGTTTTGGAGAAATATTTCCTGAGGTATATGAAGAATCAAATGGAGATCAAGTTTTTGAACCTTACACAGGGTGATCTTACTATCAATGAGTATGAGGCTAAGTTTACTGAATTGGTGAGGTTTGTGTTAGATCAGGTTGATACAGATGAGAAGAAAGCAAGAAGGTTTGAACAAGGATTGTAATTTTGGATTCAGAATAGGGTGGCATGTTTGAGTTGACTTCGTACGTGGCAGTGGTTCAGAAAGCAATGGTGATCAAAAGTAGGAGTGACATGTCTCAGAGAGAAAAGGATGGAAGGAAAAGGAAAATAAAAACCTCAGGAGGAGGTCAGCATCAGGGTAATTTCCAGGGCTGTTTCAATAGAAGGCCAAAATTTCAAGGTAACAAGAATATGGGATTCATAAGACCATAATCAGGAAATGGGGGATAAGGTAGCCGTTTTCAAAATTCAAACCAGCAGAGGTCCAATCGTCCACCAATGCCGGATTGCAAGTTTTGTGGCAGAAAGCACTTTGGGGTTTGCAAAGCTAAATCTGTGTGCTACAAATATAGTATGAAAGGACATAATGCATATGAGTGCCGTAATCAGATGTCAGAAGTTACATGTTTCCGATGCGTGAAGATAGGGCATTATGCCAACAACTGTAAAGAGCAAGCTCAAGGTGTAAATGTACCAAGGATTGCAGGACCATCCTGTCAGGGTGTGCCGAGGATTGAAGGATCACCGGAAAAGAATCAGCCAAAATCCAGAACATTCAACATGACTATGAAAGATGTTGTTCAGTGTTCAGATGTGGTTGTAGGTACGCTTCCAATAAACTCCATAGATGCTAAAATTTTAATTGATTCTGGAGCTACAAGGTCATTTATTTCTAAAGATTTTGTCGATAAACTGCAATGTGAAGTTGAATTATTAGAACAAGCGTTAATGATAAAACTAGCAAATAAGAACCAAGTTCCCGTCGATTGAGTGCGCCTAAGGTATGACATTAAGATAGCGGGACATCATTTTTATGCCAGCTTAATACCTTTTAAGTTGGGAGAATTTGATGTTATCTTAGGAATGGATTGGTTGTCAGAGAATAACGCTCATATTGATTGTAAGAATAGGAAAGTGAGACTTCAGGCATTGGATACTAAGAATTAGGTGATATTTCGAGGAAGTAAGCAAGAAAAGAAGTTCTTAACAATAGCTCAAGCGAAGAAGTTATTGCGTCAGAATTGCGAGGCATATTTGGCCCATGTGATAGACACTAGCAAAGAAGTTCCGGCACAAGAAGCAATTCCAGTTGTCAATGAGTTTCCAGATGTCTTTCCAGATGATCTTCTAGGATTACCTCCCGATTGAGAAATTGAGTTTGTGATTGATTTAGCACCTGGAACAGAACCAGTCTCTAAAGCTCCGTATCGATTGACACCAGTGGAGATGAAATAATTGGCAACTCAGCTACAAGATCTTTTAGAGAAAGGAGTTATAAGACCCAGTGTATCCCCGTGGGGTGCACAAGTTTTGTTCGTCAAGAAGAAAGATGGAAGTATGCAACTGGGTATTGATTATCAGGAATTGAATAAGCTGACCATTAAGAACAAGTATCCGTTGCCAAGGCTCGATGATTTGTTTGATCAACTAAAAGGCATTATATGGTTGTCTAAGATTGATTTAAGATCGGGATATCATCAACTGAAGATTAAACATGAAGACATTCTGAAAACAACATTCAGAACCAGATATGGACATTATGAGTTTTTGGTAATGGCATTTAGATTAACCAACGCACCAGAAAATTCCATGGATCTAAATAATCGAGTATTCAAGAAATATTTGGATAAATTTGTGATTGTATTCATAGACGACATTCTGATCTATTCAAAGACGGAAGAAGAGCATACAGAGTATTTGAGAATAGTTCTGGAGATACTGCGACAGGAGAATTTCTTGGGCACGTGATTAATAATAAAGGGGTGGAAGTGGATCCGTCAAGGATTGAAGTGATAATCAATTGAGAGAGACCAAAAACACCAACAAAAGTAAGAAGTTTCATGGGACTGGCAGGTTACTACAGAAGATTTGTGCAAGATTTTGCGAAGATAGGGATGCCATTGACAAAGATCAGCAGAAAGAACCAGAAATTTGAATGGGATGAGAAATGCGAAGAGAGTTTCCAGGAATTAAAGAACAGATTAGTATATTCTCCAGTGCCAGTCTTACCAGATGATCAAGGAAACTTTATGATCTACAGTGACGCGTCGTATAAAGGATTGGGATGTGTTTTGATGCAGCATGACAAAGTGATAGCCTACGCTTCAAGACAGTTGTAACCACATGATGAGAAGTATCCAACTCATGATCTGGAATTAGCATCTATAGTGTTTGTATTGAAGATATGGAGGCATTATCTTAATGGAGAAAAGTGTGAGATCTACACGGACCACAAGAGTTTAATGTATATCTTCACCCAGAAAGAGCTGAACATGAGGCATATAAGATGTCTAGAATTGATCAAGGACTATGACTATACCATCAACTATCATCCAGGAAAAGAAAATGTGGTGGCAGATGCTCTGAGCAAGAAAGAAAGGCTAATATGATCACTTCATCTGAGGAATTGATCAAGGAATTTGAAAAGCTTGAAATAGAGGTCAATATTTCAAGTATGTCTACAGATGTGCTATGTGCAATGTCTTTTCAACCAGAACTATTAGAGAAGATAAGAAGATGTCAAGAAGAAGTAATGAGCCATGAACAAGATGAGTTGACAAGAGAAGAGAAAGACAGTCAAAAGGATGATAAAAGAATATTAAGATTTTCTTCCAGAATATGGATACCCAATGTAGCCGAGCTGAAAGATGAAATTCTTCGAGACGCTCAAAACTCCAGATATTCATTTCATCTCGGAAGCACGAAGATGTACAGAGATTTAAGAGAAAACTTTTTGTGGCCAAGTATGAAGAAAGAAATTGCTGAATGGGTGAGTAAGTGTTACACTTGCCAGTGAGTTAAAGCAGAACATCAAAGACCCAGTAGACTGTTACAACCATTGGACATTCCAGAATTGAAGTGGGAATATCTCGCGATAGACTTTGTAGTGGGATTACCGAGGACCAAGGCAAATCATGATGCTATTTGGGTTATTATTGACAGATTGACGAAGTCAACGCATTTTCTTCCTATCAACGAGAGATTCTCATTGGATAAATTGGTTCGGTTATACCTAAAGGAAATTGTGGTTTGACATGGGGTTCCAGTATCCATAGTTTCAGATAGAGACCCTCAATTTAATTCAATATTTTAGAGAAGTTTTCAAGATTGTCTTGGAACGAAGCTGAATATGAGTACCGCATATCATCCACAGACAGATGGTCAAAGTGAAAGGACAATCCAAACTATTGAAGACATGCTGAGGGTATGTGCTCCAGATTTTGAAGGAAGTTGGGACGAACATTTGCCATTGGTTGAATTCTCCTACAACAACAATTACCATGCCAGTATTGGAATGCCGCCATATGAAGCTTTGTATGGCAGACGATGCAGATCCCCAATCTATTGGGAAAAAGTTGGTGAGAGAAAGATTTTGGGTCCAGAATTGATCCAGCAGACAAAAGAGAAAGTAGAACTCATTCAGAACAGATTAGTGGCAGCTCAAGATCGTCAACGTAGATATGTTGATCTTGTAAGAAAGGATATGTAATTTAAAGTTGGAGAAACAGTGCTATTGAATATTTCACCTTGGAAAGGTTTATCAAGATTTGGAATGAAAGGAAAGCCGAGTCCGCGTTATGTTGGCCCTTTTGAGATTTTGAAGCGTGTAGGGAAAGTCGCTTACGAGTTAGCTTACCACCACACATGCAGCATATTCACAATGTGTTCCATGTGTCAATACTGAAGCGTTATTTTTTTTGATTCCAATCATGTGATAAAATACGAGACAATCGAGATTCAGCCAGATTTTTCTTTTGTAGAGCGATCGGTGCAGATTTTAGACCGGCAGGAAAGAGTGCTTAGGAATAAGTCTGTGTACTTAGTACGAGTCTTGCGGAGGAATCCCAAGGCTGAAGAATTGACTTGAGAATTGGAAAGCGAAATGCGATCCAAGTATCCTCACTTGTTTTCCTAGGCTGATTCTGAGGACAGAATCCTGTTATGGGGGAAGGATGTAATATTCGGGAAAATTATGTGAATATTCTGTGTTAAATAAATAAATATAATTTGTTTTATGAGTTCAAAATGATTATTGCCATGATATTATGTGTTATAATTGTTATATGTGGCTCCGCAAGGACCATAATTTTTTTTGATTAATTGTTATGTGTTTAAACTACATTTATATGAATCAATCTGCAATCTGGACGTGTGTTTATTAGCGGCTTTATTGAGGTACTCGTTTTATCTCATTTTATGTGCGTTTGAATGCATTTTATGTGTTTTCGGGGTTTTCTGTTAATTTAGGTAATGTTTCAGTTTTTCAAAAATCAACGGACCAGGACCCCACGGGGACGTCAAAGCCCACAAAATTCACGTTTTTATTTTTATATAATCATTCATATTTCAAACACTCATTATTTTTGTATTTTTGAATTATTCGTAATTTTTGGGGAATTTTGATATAAATTTTATATTTTATTGCTTTTAAAATTATTCCCCATAATTATTATTTTGGGGCCTAATTATTTTAATTAAAGGATAAAAACACCCTTAATTCATTTTTAGGTATTTATTTTTACATAAATATAAATAGCTGAAAAAACTTAGTTATTATTCTTTTTTATCGAAAAAATTCCAGGAAATAGAAAATTGAGATTTGGGGGTGTGATTTGCTCTTGAACACAAATCTATTGATTCCCAGAGATTACAAAACCGTTCTTGATGCTCTAGTAGCCAAATTAAAGCCTTTTGTGTGCTCGTTCTTTTGATACAACAATCATCACCTGAGGTGAATTTAATTTTAAAGTCGATTTTTTATGTTCATGAACTTGAATTGGGTGTTTGGATTCTCGGATTGCTTTGATTATTTTGATGTTAGGAGTAGTTTTAAAACGATTAGGAGACTCGAATTATGCATAAAATTTTAATGTTTGAATACTCGAGGTATTAAGTCGCGTGTTTGGATTTTTACATTTTTAATTTTCATTTTTCTGAATTGGTTAAGTATTCAATGTTATTTTTGATCATATATATATATATATATATTGTATGTGTTATCAGCATCATTTTCGTATATTATGTGTGGGATTTGGTTGAGATTTGGCCATTGTCGAGGTTCGCCGGAAAGCTTCAAAGCTTTACCGGCGTTCATGGTGTCAGTGATGATTCCGAATTAATTAACTGTTGGTAGTAATATATCTGAGTTGCTCAAGGATTTTAGAACCAATTAGGTTTGAAATCGTAGTTAACTGAAGTTGTTTGGGGGGGGGGGATCAAGGTTCGTCGGACTCCGGCGAAGTCACCGGTTTCTGGGATTAACCCAGATTCCGGTCGACATTCAACCGGATTTCTTAGCAACCCGGTTGAAGCCTGACCCGACCTGTTTTGTTTTCAAAAAACCCGGTTTTCATTCTTGTTTCCTAAATTCAATTTCAATAACCTGTTTCCGTTATTTCCTTTTTAGTTTTATTTAAAAATTCATTTCTAAAATTCTAAAAATCATTTATTTTAATTTCAAAAATAATTTCATTATTATTTTAAATTCTAAAAATTCTTTACTTAACTATTTTAAATTCCAAAATTATTTTCTTTTATTAATTTTCCAAAAATCCAATTTGATTTAATTATTTATAATTTATTTTAAGTAATTATTTATGGATTTAGTTAATTGATTAATTCATTTAATCAATTAATTTTATTTATAAATAGGTAAATAAAATATAATTATTTATAACTAATTCAAATAATTCCTAAAAATTATTTTTAAGCTTTTAAAATTTTTATTTTTATATTTAAAAATCAATTAATATTATTATTAATTGATATATTCCTAATTATTCTTATTTTATTCATAATAAATAAACTGTTCGTCCGTTTAATACGAAACGAACGTGTATAGACTAAGAAAAATATTATGCTTCCAATAAAAATACTTTAGAGACCTAGTTTCTTTTGTTTTGCAATGTCGTTTGATTTGTGATTCATTCTGAGTTGGTATTCGATCGATAAATATTGTGATTGACCCAGTTTCAATTTTAAACGTACTAGGACCTGTCTTTTGACGATCCGACTTATGTGTTACATGAAATATACGATTACGTGTTATACGAATAAAATGATTACATGTTATGTGAAATGCATGCTATATGTTTACAGTTTTAAAATTTCATGATTAGTTATAAACGATCGGGTAGACGTCAAGACGTATAGTTACGTCAATTGAGTTTGGTTCTGTCAATTAAGATAGTCCTTTTATTTATAGAATCGAGTAGCAAGGAGTGTAGTCAAGTGTTAGACGGAGTTTGTAGCCAGCAGTTATAATCCAAGGTTATAGTGAGAAGTTATCAAGCATACTAGGCAAGTCTCCTCTTCTATTCTAAATTCAGAATAGTTTATTATTTTATTATTCAAAATATTAGAACAGTTTATAAATATTCTTGTGATGCGTTAGATACCAACAATCATTTGATTATTGGAATCCTTTTATTCTAGCAATCACTGTGCTAGAACAAACCTTTTGATTCGATAGATAGTGAATAACATTGCTATCCAGTTATACTCTATACAGTGAAACTTAGAAATGAGATTAGCGAATAACTACTTGTTCTAGTTATTTCGCCATCAGTTGTAGAGGTGACTCTGGACCATGTGGAATGGGGAGTTAGGTGGATAAGTATGTCATTGATACGACTCCTTTGATTAAAATTATTTTATGAATTGGTTATTGGTTAGCGTAAGAGGCCAAGGCACCGGTCTAGCTTGAGCTATTATATGAAAGCATAATATCTTGCAAGGCAAGTATAAGCCTTTTTATGGATATACAATAGGTACGGTATGGCTGCTGGATATCAATACCTATATTTACGGTATGGCTTCGGCATACCGGTGCTGTTTCATGACTGATCATCAGGAACAACATAGTGCATAATTGTGTTTTATTAAAATGCCGCTTAAACGTTAAAGTCTATATCAGCTTCTGGTTTTACTCAGATATTGTTGTTGTTGTTCACTATAAGCTATATACTGCTTGCTGAGCATTTCTTCGCTGATACTTATTTATTATTTTGATCTTTCAGCTAAGTCCGAGCAGGCTTGAGTTCCAGGTTTGGTCAGTAGTTGTGTGCTGATAGATAGTTTGGTGTGTTTCCAGGTAGACTTTTTGGGATGTTTGACTAGTCTAGAGGTTTGTAAGAAAATTTGAATAATTTATAAAACTAAATAGACTTATGGGTTGTAATAATATTTGGTTCGTATTAGTGTCTGTTTCATACTATAACCTGTGATCGATCTAGTTGCATGCTAAGGGTCGTATTTATCATTTTATTCCGTTGTGTCTATTATACTGTGGTTTATCGGCCAGTGACTCCCAAATCTAGACCCTAGATTTGGAGGGCGTCACATTCATGGCAAAGCCTAAGGAGGAAATTACTGAAGGTTTTGAAAGATTTAACAAATTGATAAATAAATTGCAGCTTCATGATAAGTATTATAAAGATGAGAAGGTTAACCTAAAGTTCTTGCTAGCTCTTCCTGACCATCTTGAACAGAAAATATCAGCTATTAGAGATGGAAGAGACTTGAGCAGAATAACACTGGAAGTTTTATATGGGATCTTGAAAACTTATGAGCTTGAAATGTTACAAAGAACGTTTTTAAAGGCAAACCAAGGACATGTGGTTGATAGTTCCAGTTCCTTAGTTGTAAATGATAGTGAAGCAAGTGAAGATGAACAGGATGCTCAAGTTTCATTTATTCAAGCTGTGGAGCAAAAGAACAAAGGACCTCATAAGCAAAGTTATTTTGGAGCTAGAGGAAGATGAATTCTACACCCTGTATGAACTAGATGAAATGGATCAATCTATGGCTTACTTGGCTAGGAAATTCTATTACATTAGAGTTAAAAAGCCAAGATTCTTCAAGGAAAAGGGATAGTTTTCCAAAAGCAACAATTAGAAACCAAAGGCTCGGTACAACTCAACTAGCAAAGGTTGCTACAAGTCTGGATCTATTTACAGATCAAAGATAGGGTGCTTCAACTGTGATAAATTGGGTCACTTTACTAATAAGTGTAGGAAGCCTCAGAAAGTAAAGAAGGAAAAAGCATATTTAGAATTGGAGGCAAAGTATGAAGCTCACTTGAAGAAAAATCAAGGAAAGACTTACATTGCTGAGGGAAAAAGTTGGGACGATACTAATGATGAGAATGAAGAGTTTGGAAACTATTCACTTATGGCTCTTGAGCAATGAGAGTCATCCTCATTCAAAATCTGAGATACCAACTCTAACTACCATTGATTTAAATAAAAGCCAATATAAAGAAATTATTAAAAAGATGAGTGTAGAGATGTTTCATATCTACACAAGCATGGTGGCAACTACTGAGGAAGTGAGTAGACTGTCAAAGTTGAATAAGAACCTTGAGATTGAGAAGCAAGATTTGGAACTGCAGCTTATTAAGCTTGAAAATTTCAAGAAAGAAAATGAATATTTGAAGAACAAGCTAGAATGTGCAAGTGAATATAAGCTTTGTTGAGGGAAAAGCTAGAAAAGAATGAGGTGAAACTGAAGTCCTTCAGGAATGCATCTTAGTTGGTTGGATAATACCATGAGAAGAACAAACCATGTGCTAACATAACTATTGGTTTGGACTATGATTCTTTGAACAAGATTAAGAAAAGTGAATGTGACAAAGGTAAAGCAATTGCAAATCAAGATGTCCCAGTTATGCTGAGATAAGTTGACGCACCTTTATTCAAAGCATGTGAAGTCAATTTCATTGAAGTTGAGTTGTTTATCAAGAAAGAGCTTGCAGGTGAAGACAATGAGAAGAAATGCACAAAAACAACTCCAACTTCTAAAATTGAAAAGAAGCCCATGGTAGATCAAGTTTCTAAGAAGCTAATCAAGGAAATCAAGACTGAGAATGCAGGAAGGAAAAAGAAGAACAAGAATGGGAAAATTGGAGTGAACAAAAGCAATAACTTTGCATTTGTTGCAGATGCTCCCAGGGAACAATGTCAGAAGTGTGGCTCTACAAATCACCTAACTCACCTTTTCTAAAAGACTATTATTGAGCCAAGAGTGGGAGCCTGTAGATACAATGAAGCAAAGGCTGAAGACCCCTATTCCTTCTGTGATAAATTTAATTACATTCCTGGAAATATGAAAGTAATGACAAGCTGTCATAGACTAAGAGTGAATCTCAAGGATGCTAGATTTGAGTCTATAGCTAAGAAGGAAACTGCAAATCAAAATTTGAACACTATTCTTTATGAATCATCAAATTTTACTTCTGCACATTCTGTTAATAAGAAGAAAGTACACAACACTGCTTGGGTATCTAAACACACTAAATCCTCATTGTGTGCAGGGAAAAGAGTATAAAGTCATATGGATCATAGATAGTGGATTTTCCAGGCATATGATAGGTCAAAAAGCCCTGCTATCACAGTTTGAGGAGATGGTTGGCCAATTAGTGACTTTTGGAGACAATAACAAATGATTCATAATTGGATATGGCAAGTTAATTTCTGGAAATGTTGTCATTAAAGATGTAACACTCGTAGTTGGTCTTGAGGTGAATCTCCTAAGTGTCAGTCAATTCACAGATAGAGGATTCCATATTTCATTTGACAATGGAGAATGCTCAATTACCAGCAAAAAGACTGGTGAAGTTACTTTGAAAGGAGCAAGAAAGGGAAGCTTGTTTATTGCAGACTTATTTTCAACAAATAAGGATGGAATATGTTGCTTCTACACTACTAAAGCATCTGTTGAGCAAAGCAAGATATGGCACAAGAAGCCCTCTCACCTGAATTACAAAGCTACTAATACCTTGGTTAAAAAAATGCACCTTTGCAACTTATTCACATGGACCTGTTTGGACCAATTAATGTCTTATCAATTTCAAGGAAGAAATATGCAATTGTGATGGTGGATGACTACTCAAAGTACACATTGGTAAAATTTATATATTCAAAGGATGAAACTCCAAACATCATTACTGAACACATTAAGAAAATTGAGAAGCAGACTGAAGATCAAAATTGTGTGAAAAGATTGAGGAGTGACAATGGCACAGAAGTCAAGAATGCAATTTTGCATGAATTTTGCAAAGATAAGGGTATTGTTCACGAGTTCTCAAATGTAAGGACTCCTCACCAAAATGGGGTAGTTGAGAGAAAGAATAGAACTCTAGTAGAGGCTACTAGAACAATGCTACAAGATGCCAAGTTGTCAACAAGTTTTTGGGAAGAAGCTGTCAATATTGCATACTACACTTAAAACATATATCTCATTAATAAGAATCTTGGAAAGTCACCCTACTCAATTTTATCAAAGAGGATTCTGACTGTGAAACATCTGTATGTGTTAGGAATATGTTGTGAACTTGATGATAAATTAAACAAAACACCTTAAGATTTAACTTAGTGAATTTTGTAGCACTCGATGGATAATCAAATATAGTCCCGATGGATGATTTAATATAGTCCCGACGGATGACAATTTGACATCCACCGGGTGAGTAGCTTATGTAACAAATAAGTATTGTAGCACATTACTGCAAACAACTTTGTGTAGATTCTGTAGGAGTACATGAGTCATGTTGACTACTAGTGGATATGCAGAATTGGTTGATTAATTATGAATATGAGATGTCTTGTAATTCTGTATAAGTGAAATGGAGTCAAGTGACAAATAGCTACCCGACGGATGATCAACAAAGCTACCCGACAGATGATCAACAAAGCTACCCGGAGGATGACAAATATGTACCCGACGAATGATCAAATTCAAATATCTGTTGACAGTGACAACACAGTCACATGCATTGGATGTTTATAAAAGGAATATGACAGCCTGTTATGTAGGAATTTGAGAACAAAGAAGCATTACCATTTCCATGCAATTGTGAAGATATTCAAAGATGCTGAAATAGAGTAGTGAAGCAGCATGGAGTTAAACTAGATATGTTTTGTTTTATTATCTTGTCTTATTGTCATGTAAACTTGGTGATATATAAACTAAGTGTAGCTAGTAGAACATTCAACTAAGCAAACACATTTTAAAGAGAGAAGGAAAAAGCTGTACTTGTCAAGAATTTCTCTGTAGTTTATTTGTTCTACTTGTAAGCAGCTGTGAGCTATTCAAGCTTCATAGGGTTCTCATTCAATATATATATATATATCTTGTGGATACATTCAAATCCACCAGAAAGTTTTAAAAGCTTGTGTTTTTATTACCTTATGTTTTAATTTATATAAATTTTTCATTCCGCATTCTGCAAATCAAACACCTATATATTTATCGAGTTGGAACTGTTTTAAAATCTTGAAAAAGTAGCCAGAATTACATTCAACCCCCCTTCTGTAATTTTTGTTGTATTTTTAGGGAATAACAATTGGTATCAAAGCAAGGAAGATCCAAGACCCTAACCAAATCTCAACCCACAGTTAACAAGGAAGATCTCTTATACATCTTTGACATCAAGGAGTTCTCTGAAATAAACCTCTACTTGGAAGAATTGGAAGAAGTAAGAGGGATTGATGCTTACATAAATCTTCCTGAAAGGCTAGTATTCAAGTACAAGGGAGGGAAAAAGATCACATGGCCACTTCACAGGATTCTTCAAGAAAGCCAATCTATACTGATAAAGGTCTATTCATCCTTCAGGAAGAACTTTGGATTTAATGTGACTGCAAGGAGAATAGTCTTAAAGAAAATAGGGGAGCTAAAGAGTAATAGAGCCAAAAATGCACTCACAAAAACTCTGTCTATTCCCTTCACAGGAAAGAGAGTGCATTTGAGGCCTTATTGGATGATGGAATTCATGGATGATAAGGGAGTTAGAAGATTCTTCAGACTTGATGACCAACTGAGTATCTCTAGCAATAAGACTCTTTTGGAAATGCAAGAAATATTGGATTTATCTGAAGCTAATGAACTTGAATGCCACAGACAACTCCAAAATCAGATAGAAGAGAACAACAGAAGGCTTGGGAAGAAATTTAGACAATCAAGGAAATAGATTTATCTACTCAGACTAGAGGAGCACCTTGATAATAATTGCGAGCAACTTCCTTGTATACTTTGCCTTGTTCAATTTTCAATAAATATTGCAGCACTTATCCGTTTTATCTACTATTTTTCAATCTGTTTTTTAGGGTATTTTGTTATCATCAAGTTTCTCTTAATTTATGGCTACAATTTCAGTAGACATAAATTGGGGGAGATTGTTAGGAATATGTTGTGAACTTGATGATAAATTAAACAAAACACGTTAGTAGATTTAACTTAGTAAATTTTTTAGCACTCGATGGATAATCAAATATAGTCCCGATGGATGATTTAATATAGTCCCGATGGATGACAATTTGACATCCACCGGGTAAGTAGCTTATGTAACAAATAAGTATTATAGCATATTTCTACAAACAACTTTGTGTAGATTCTATAGGAGTACATGAGTCATCTTGACTACTAGTGGATATGCAGAATAGGTTGATTAATTGTGAATATGAGATGTCTTGTAATTCTGTATAAGTGAAATGGAGTCAAGTGACATATAGCTACCCGACGGATGATCAATAAAGCTATCCGACAGATGATCAACAAAGCTACCCGACGGATGAGAAACATGTACCCGACGGATGATCAAATTCAAATATCTGTTAACAGTGACAACACAGTCACATGCGTTGGATGTTTGTAAAAGGAATGTGGCAGCTTGTTAAGCAGGAATATGATAACAAAGAAGCATTACCATTTCCACGCAATTGTGAAGATATTCAAAGATGCTGGAATAGAGTAGTGAAGCAGCATGGAGTTAGACTAGATATGTTTTGTTTTATTATCATGTCATATTGTCATGTAAACTTGGTGATATATAAACCAAGTGTAGCTAATAGAACATTCAACTAAGCAAACATATTTTAAAGAGAGATAGAAAAAGCTGTACTTGTCAAGAATTTCTCTGTAGTTTGTTTGTTCTACTTGTAAGCAGTTGTGAGCTATTCAAGCTTCACAAGGTTCTCATTCGATATATATATATATATATATATATATATATATATATATATATATATATATATATATATCTGGTGGATACTTTCAAATCCACCAGAAAGTTTTAAAAGCTTGTGTTTTTATTACTTTGTATTTTAATTTATATAACTCTTTCATTCCGCATTTTGCAAATCAAACACCTATATATTTATCGAGTTGGAACTGTTTTAAAATCTTGAAAAAGTAGCCAGAATTACATTCAACCCCCCTTCTGTAATTCGTGTTGTATTGTTAGGGAATAACAACATGTGTTTGGAAGCAAGTGTTATGTCTAAAAGACAATTCTGAATATGTGATAAAATTTCGCTCTAAGGTTTTTGAAATAATTTTTCTGGGATATTCATTGGAGAGAACTGCCTATAGAGTCTATGTGCTTGAACAAAAATATAATGGAAAGCACAGAAATGATATTTGATGATGACAAGTGTCCATACTTGGAGTGCCTTGATGAAAATGAAGTTGTAGCACTTAAGTTTGAAAATCTCAACATTGATAGTGATTCTGAAGATGAAGCTGAAATCAACACAAGCAAAAGAATGAATGAAGAGTCAACTGAGCAAGTAAATTATGAGAATGGAAGCCCATCTCAAACACCTGAATTTGATAGCACAAACTCAGGGGGAGAAAGAGGAGAAAGTTCTGCAAGTCATGTCAATGGTAAACAAAATGCAGAAGATTCAAGTCAACAAACTCACACCAGAAAATGGGATAAGAGTCACACAAAAAAAGCAAATATTGGTGTTCCAAATGCTGGAGTGAGGACTAGAAGTACAACTACAAATGAATGTCTACATGCATGCTTTCTTTCACAAATTGAGCCTAAGAAAATTGAGGAAACTCTACATGATCATGACTAGATATCTTTTATTCAAGAAGAGCTAAATCAGTTTAAAAGAAACAAATTTTGGAAGTTGGTTCCTGCACCAAAGAACAAAAGTATAACTGGAACAAAGTGGTTGTACAGGAACAAAATGGATGAAAATGGAATTGTAACAAGAAACAAAGCAAGGTTGGTTGCAAAGGGCTACTCAAAGGAAGAAGGAATTGATTATGATGAAACTTTTGCTCCAGTTGCAAGACTTGAAGCAATAGGGATCTTTCTTGCATTTGTTGCACACTCAAACTTTAAAGTGTATCCAATGGATTTAAAGAGTGCATTCCTAAATGGTGAGTTGGAAGAAGAGGTTTATATGCAACAACGACTTGGCTTTGAAGATCCAGAATTTCCAGATTTTGTCTAGCAACTTCTCAAAGCTCTCTATAAATTAAAGCAAGCACTTAGAGCTTGGTATGACACACTATCAGAATTTTTGCTTAAACATGGATTCACTAGAGGAACCATTGACAAGACTCTATTCTACAAGTAGCATGGTGGTGATATAATCCTAGTTCAAATCTATGTGGATGATATAATTTTTTGTTCTACTAATAAGAAGTTATGTCAAAGATTCTCAAGACTCATGCAGAGTGAATATGAAATGAGCATGACGGGAGAATTGAGTTACTTTATTGGACTTCAAGTCAATCAAGGAAGTGATGGAATCTTCATCAGCCAAACCAAGTATGTTAAAGATTCATTGAAGAAGTTTGGAATGGTTGATTGTTCAGCTGCATCAACACCTATGTCTACAGCTACAAAGTTAGATGAAGATAAGAAAGGAAAAGGTGTAGACATTTCAGGTTATAGAGGAATGATTGGATCTTTGTTGTATTTGGCTGCTAGTAGACCCAACATTATGTTTGAAATATGTCTGTGTGCAAGATTTTAAGCCAACCCAAAGAAATCACATTTGATGGTTGTGGAGAGAATTTTTAGATACTTAAAGGGAACACCAAACTTCGGATTATTGTAATATCCGGGATATTGCGTGTAATTATTTTATCATGAAATGATTATTATGTGATTACTATATGAATTTTGGTGAAATTTTTGATGATGGATCATAATATTTGGATGATTATATATGATACATTGTGAGTATATTAATTTTATTATGTCCAGAATAAAATATAGATAATTGTAATATTTTCCTGGTTATTTTTGTATCGTTATATGATTTTATAAGGATTTATAGATTTATTATTTATTTTCCGTATAATTACAAAACTATTTTATAAAGCCGGGAATCATCCAACTTCAACCGTTTTTACATTTTTACAACCCGAAACTCTTCGGAAAACTCTTTCCTAACCAAATCTGACAATTCCAGATATTTTCCGTGTTTTGACTTTTTCGATCTGGATTACGGTTTAACCCGTATGCGTCCCAGCGTAAAATTTTCGATACGATAATCATTTCGATAAATCAATAAAACCCGTATTCTCGAAACACTGGATAATATTACATTATTTTCGTATAAAGTGTTTTATAAGAAGCCCGGTTTGGATAATTATGCAATACAAGTATCAAATTGGATCATTTTTGCAGTTACTTAGCGGCTAAGCAATGTATTTTTCGATCCAACGCGATCCAATACGTACTAATATTCCTTAAATATAAATAGCCCTTTTCTTATTTCATTTTATTCGTATGATCATAATCAGACAGTAAAATCCAGTAAGATACAGAGAAAACCCTAATTAAACGTCGCGTTCTTTGTAATCAAACGAGGATTTGAAAGCATTATCGAACTCCGAGTCGAGGGTACCATATATCCAATCGAAACTCTCAAAAAGTTCTTTCTGAATCAATCAACCAATTTAGTACAGCAATCAAGGTTAATTTCTTATTTATTTATTTTAATTCGAATTATTTAATGATTAAAATATGAATTTTTGGTCTTAATGTTTGTGTGATTTGATGCTTGAATCATGTAGATCTTTTCTTCCTGGTCATTTTGGTATATTATATGACCAATTTGGAGTTGAATAACATGTTCAAAATGATGTTTGATTTTCGAATTGAAAAATTAGGGTTTATAGCTGAATGTTCTTAATTGAAATTTAGGCGTTTGTTGTTTAAGGGTTGTGAGTTGAAATTGATTGCATGATTAAATAGATCGTTTAACCATGAATCGAATGGTGTAATCAAATTTAACAACCGATTTCTGGAAAGTCTTGATCGGAAAATGAGAACAGCGGCGGAAAACCTCATTCCGGAAAATGAGAACAGCCGTCGAAGGTGGGAAAAGGAGGAGGGAGATGGTTAAATTACCATTCTACCCTCCCAGTTTGTAAAATGTTATAAATCAGTCCCTGCTGTTTTGAAATCTTGCAAAAATTGAATATCTGTTTTCAAAAATTCTAAAAATCATATTTCTATTAATTTAATTTCGTAAAATTGTTTTTAATTAGTTTAAATTCCAAAAAATTCATTAGTTAATTTTTCTAAAAATTGTTTTCAATTCTAAAATAAATCTTAATTATTAATTAATTAATTTTAGTTGATAATTAATTATTTATTAGTCAATTAATTTAAATATTAATTGAATAATTAATTTAATTAGTTAAAAATTATTTTTAATTGATTATTTAATTAGATTTAATTATTTATTTGGATTTAAATATTTTAAAAAATAGTTTCGAGTTTTAAAATATTATTTTAATTTATTTTCGATGCCTGATAATTATTATAAAATAATTTTAAGGTTAGATTCGGGTGTTTGAACCCTATTATTTAATTTTAAAATGATTCGGAGAACCGTTTTAATTACGAAAAATGTTCAAAAATTCGTATTAAATACCTGGAAAATTATTATAACCCCGAATCTTCTTTGAATAATTATTTTGATCGAATATCTTACGTGCTACGTGCTATATGTGATCTGGTTAATGTATAATATGACTGTATTTGACTCTTTTTAGTGTAACTTTCAATCTATACGTCGAATTTGGGTTAAACGAAGGGTAGATAGAAGCTTGTAATGTGTGGAATGAAATTAGAATTAATATTCATGCATATGTATAATGTTTAACATAGGAAGCGAGACGTAGAAAGGGAAAACAAGTGGCCAGTGAGTGGGAACCAATTGAAAAGTGCAAGTAAAGTAAGAGCAGATTGATAAGGAAAGTGTTTCTGCCCTTCCTTGTAGTAATTGCAAGTATTCCTAATAGTTCTTGTTCTATATTGCAAGTACTTTGAAGTACTTAACCCTAAATCCTGATTCTTATTGATCTTGAGCCGCAAGCCTCATTTCGTGTAAACCATTGATTGTTGAGTTCTTGGACACGAACCACACCTATACGATACTACTCCACAAATACATATCTATCACATACTGATTCTTTATATGAGATTGCTTAACAACCAACCCTTATGTCTTGTATAATAGAAGACCAATTCTTGTAACTCTTGAACCTTTTATCTTCTGCTTTCTGATTCTTTCCTTGATTGAAAACCAACCTTTATGACTTCCTTGTTATACCTTCATGGAATTATGAATCACCCTATACTTTGAGATAAATGTTGTTTATGATTCGGATTATTGAAATTTCATTGTTTATCATGTTGTTATTATAGAATTGGATTGTTTTCAAATATGGACCAGATTCGTGGTCGGACCAGATTCGTGGTCGGACCAGATTCGTGGTCGGACCAGATTCGTGGTCATGATAGGCCAATGTGTGCCTTGGATCCAGTATAGAGAGCAAAGCTGGGAGCCTTGCTCGGGGTTAGTGCGTGACTGATCAGCAGCCTAATGTTGATTTTAAAATAAAAGTAAATATCCAATTATAATCATTGCTTATCAGGAAACTTGATTTCTTATATCATTCCAATTGATCATTGTTTAATCTCAATGTTTTCATTATGACTTGCTGAGCTAGTTAGCTCAGTCTTGAAAATCTGTTTATGTTATTTCCAGTTAAAAAGAAAACTGGTGGTAGCGAGGATCCCCAAACAAGCGTGCGAGCTAGGTATCCAGGTTGAAATGGGATAAACTAGCAGATGATATTTGCACTAGTTTGTGTTGATAGTTTTTAATAAAGTTTACTTCCATTGTAAGATAAATAAACTGAGATTTAGAATATTTGTAATATAAACAAGGTTGTGGCTTGTGGGCATACTTTAAACTGCTTGGATCCATGGAATATGGTAAGTAGGGTCATTTTTATATATTATTATATTCACAAACAGGTTATATATGGTGTGTTGTATGTGTTTTATGGACCCCAAACTTCTGACCCCGGTTTGAAGGGCGGTACAGGTTTGACATCAGAGCTAAGGTTTAAAGTCACTGCCACAAGTCTAGATTATCGGGAATGGGTAGAGGGTTACGATTAGGATAAAGAAATAGAGAAATAGAATATCGAAAGGTTAGGTATAACTAAATAGTAGGTCTTAGTATGATTCGTGCTGAGATTCAAGATTCTTATTTAGTAGCGTAATTTTCAGATAGCAGCGATGGCAGATTCCTTTATTTCTATATCATCTGATCACTCAGTTCCTTCATTCGGAAGACTGTCATCTGATCCATGTCCTGCTCTTCCACCAGTGTCAGCTATAATACCTATTGTGACGGTTACATCACTGCGAGCTATTCAACTTCCAGGTTTGAGACCACCTATTCGAGGACCCCCACCTGCTGATTCTAACTCTACCGGACATTTAATTGTGGGTGCATCTTTCCAGTTTACTCCACACCCTGTTCTATATTATAAGTATGAGGCTCTTCTTTTGGAACGAGAAGCCCTGTTAGCACAGATCCAGGAGCTACAACATGTTATCAGGACTATAGATGTTGACAGGAAAGTGAAGGAGCTTCAGAATGAGATTCAGGTGACCTGGAGGATACTTGATGCCAAACTTCATGGAGCTACTAGCGAATATGCAGCCCCAGATGCTCTTATGGGATGGGCCAGAGAGGTATTGGAGGATTTTACAAGGCTTGGTGGACCAGAGTTTCCCTGAAGCTAAATGACAAGATATGATGTGACAACTGATATATGTATAATAGTGTGTAATGTGTATCATCAGAATTTTGGGTGGGTATATAAATAAACTAGACTTGCTGAATAATGGATAGGCCTGTTGTACCTTTGCCTTTAATAAAATGTTTCACGCTTGTACCACCAAACTTTGGTATATATGTCAGTACATTTTCTTTTCCAGTATTGTCATCTACATTACAATACATGTTTTATCTTATTGCACCAGTTATAAATTCTTGTGATAACATGTACCCTTTTTCCCCTAATTGTTTACATTCTGTAAAGGAGCATGCAATTTACTTAGTTCAGCGATTGAAAATGTTCTCAAAAAGAGATATTTCTGTTTTACAAAATCTTTTCATAAAAAAGGTTTTGATGTAAAAGCTAAATAAGTTATTTGATTCTTCACAGAAAATGCCTCCTAGAAGAAACACCCATTTTACCAACCAGAATAAAGAAACGAACAACAACAATAACAATACCCAAGACAACAATAACCAGAATACAAATCCAGGTCCTATAGACCCAACTGTAGCCCAGATTCTTCAGATCTTGGCCCAACAGATAGTCCATCTGACTCAACAACAACAGAGGAAAAGTAATCCTCAGGTAACCTTTAAGAATTTCCAGGAGGTGAATCCACCTGAATTTAAAGGTTCTGTAGATCCTATTGAGGCAATAGTCTGGTTGAAGGAAATTGAGAAGGCATTTGCCTTAGTCAAGGTAAAAGAGGAACAAAAGATTAAGTTTGCGAGTTACTATCTGAAGAATGAAGCCACCTACTAGTGGGAAACTGTTAAATTATTGGAAGGTACAGATGATGTTATGTGGGATAGATTTAAGGAGTTATTTTTAGAGAAGTATTTCCCTCAGTTTGTTCAGGACCAAATGGAATTGAAATTTCTGGAGCTAAAGCAGGGACATATATCTGTGGCAGATTATGAAAGTAAGTTTGAGGAGTTGTCTAGGTTTGTACCATCATATATGGACACTAATAGGAAGAAAGCTAATAGGTTCCAACAAGGTCTTAAGCCATGGATCCGTGGGAAGGTGGTTATATTTGAATTGGACACGTATGCGGGAGTTGTGCAGAAAGGTATGATTGTGGAGACGGAAAGTGAAATGTCATAGAAGGAGAAGGAAAGTAAGAAAAAGAAGTTTGAAGGGAGTGAAGGACAATCTCAAGCAGGGAAGTTTCCAAATTTTAATCAGAGGACAGGCAAGTTTCAGCCCAAAAGGAATTTTAACAGACAGAATGCAGGCACCGGAGGCCAAGGTAACCATCCAGCCACTGGGAACCAGCCAACCTAGCAGAGGCTAGCTATACCAGATTTCCAAGTCTGTGGAAAGAAACATGGTGGAGTTTGCAACAAGTTGAATGTGGTCTGCTATAGATGCAACCAGAGGGGGCACTATTCAAGGAAGTGCCGTAATCATCCAACCCGAGAGCCCGCTAACAAGGATCAGCCTACTAGGAATCTGACAGGCAAAGTTCCAGCAATTGGGTATACCTATTTCAAGTGCGAAAATCTAGGGCATATAGCAAGGGATTATAAGACACCAGTTCCCGTCAATAATACACTGCGAATCATGAGAGCTACTCCAACAGTGAATGAACCTCCCAGTGCTAGAGTTTATGACATGTCTATGAAGGATGCTATCATGGACAATGATGTTGTGGCAGGTACACTTACTGTGAATTCTTTATGTGCTAAAGTGCTAGTAGATTAAGGAGCAACTCGATCGTTTATTTCTCAATATTTTGTTGATAAGCTGAATTGTCCAATTGAATTGCTAAGCGAAATTATGACGATAGAATTAGCAAATCAGGAGCGTGTATCGATTAACCAAATGTGTAAGAACTGTGAGATTGAGATTTCTGGTAATAAGTTTGATGCTGACTTGATACCATTTAAGTTAGGAGAGTTCGGCATTATTTTAGGGATGGACTGGCTATCTAAGCACGATGCTCAGATAGACTGTCATCATAAGAAAGTAATTTTAAAGATGCCAAACGAGAAAGTAGTGACGTTTAAAGGTCAGAAGCAAGCAAATAAGTTCTTGACGATGAGTCAAGCCAAGAAGTTACTGCAACAAGGATGCGAGCACTTCATTGCGTATGTGATAGATAAAAGTCAAGAGCCAGCAAAATTGGAAGACATTCCTATGGTAAATGAATTTCCAGACGTGTTTCCAGATGAACTACCAGGACTTTCTCCAAATAGAGAAATTGAGTTTGTGATCGACTTAGTACCTGGAACGGAACCAGTATCTAAAGCCCCGTACAGAATGGCGCCAGTTGAAATGAAGGAACTAGCAAAGCAATTGCAGGATCTGTTAGAGAAAGGAGTGATTCGACCCAGTGTATCCCCATGGGGTGCACCGGTACTATTTGTTAAGAAAAAGGACGGAAGCATGAGGCTATGTATCGATTATCGAGAACTCAATAAACTTACGATTAAGAACAAGTACCTATTACCTCGAATTGACGATTTTTTTGATCAACTGTATGTGCTTTGTTTGACTATTTTTACTATAACATTCAATCCGTACGTCGGATTTGGCTAAAACTAAGGATAGTTAGAAGCAAAAAGGGAAAACAAGTGGTCAATGAGTGAGAACCAATTGAGAATTAGTATTGATAAGCGAAAGCGAGATGTAGAAAGGGAAAACAAGTGGTCAATGAGTGAGAACCAATTGACGAGTGCAAGTAAAAGCATATTGATAAGGCAAGTATTTATGCCCTTCCTTGTAGTATAATTGTTCTATATTGCAAGTACTTTGAAGTACTTAACCCTAAACCCCGGTTCTTATTGATTTTGAGCTGCAAGCCTGATTTCTTATAAACCATTGATTGTTGAATTCTTGGATACAAACCACACCTATACGATACTACTCCACAAATACATATCTACCACATAATGATTCTTGATACGAGATTGCTTAACATACCAACCCTTATGTCTTCTATAATAGAAGACCAATTCTTGTAACTCTTGAACCTCTGGTCTTCTACTTTCTGATTCTTTCCTTGATTGAAAACCAACCTTTATGACTTCCTTGTTATACCTTCATGGAATTATGAATCACCCTATACTTTGAGATAAGTGTTGTTTATGATTGAGCTTATTAAAATTTCATTGTTTATCATGCTGTTATTCTATAATTAGATTGTTTTCAAATATGGACCATATTCGTGGTCATGATAGGCCAATGTGTGCCTTGGATCCAATACATAGAGCAAAGCTGGGAGCCTTGCTCGTGGTTAGTGCGTGACTGATCAGCAGCCTAACCTTGGTTTTAAAATAAAAGTGAATATCCAATTCTAATCATTGCTTATTAGGAGACTTGATTTCTTATATCATTTCAATTGATCATTGTTTTATCTCAGTGTTGTCATTATGACTTGCTGAGCTAGTTAGGGTAGTCTTGCAAATCTGTTTATATTATTTTCCAGTTAAAAAGGAAACTGGTGGTAGCGAGGATCCCCAGACAAGCGTGCGAGCTAGGTATCCAGGTTGAAATGGGATAAACTAGCAGATGATGTTTGCACTAGTTTGTGTTGATAGTTTGTAATAAAGTTTACTTCCATTGTAAGATAAATAAACTGAGATTTAGAACGTTTGTAATATAAATAAGGTTGTGACTTGTGGGCATACTTTAAACTACTTCGATCCGTGGAATATGGTAAGTAGGGTCATTACATATATATTATTATATTCACAAATAGGTTATATATAGCGTGTGTGTGTTGTGGACCCCAAACTTCTGACCCAGGTTTGGAGGGCGCCACAATTATGGTATCCAACGGGAACTGGATTTGAAGCTGTTGGATACACACATGCAAATTTTCCTAGATGCAGGTTTGACCAGAAGGAGCACTAGTGGAAGCTGTTAATTTTTTGGACAAAGACTTGTATCCTGCTATAGTAAGAAATAACAATTTATGTCAACTTCCACAACTGAGGCTGAATACATAGCTGCTGGAAGTTGCTCTGCTCAAGTGCTTTAGATTAGAAATTAGCTAATGGACTATGTCCTAGTGTTACACAAAATTCCAATTATGTGTGACAATACCAGTGCTATATCTATTATTTCTAATCCAGTTAATCATTCTAGAACAAAGCACATTGATGTAAGGTATCATTTTATTAGAGAACATGCTACAAATGGTACTATTGAGCTTATTTTTGTTCCAACAAAAAAATAATTAGCTGACATTTTCACTAAACCTTTGGATGAAGCAACTTTCACTAGACTTTGTGATGAAATTGGAATGTTAAATTCTTTATCCTAAAGGCAAGAACTCAGCTAATGTGTTACAACAAATTAATTTCTAGTAAATCAAAATTAATTTGATTTAATTGGAAATTAACTAGAATATGAGTTATAAATATTTCAGAAATCTCTGGATATTTATTTTTCAAAATTTAAAATTTAGCTTAGAGTTTTTCAAATTCTAAGAAAACTGTCTAACTATTAATTTACATTTTCAATATGTGAAGTTAGCATAAGGTAGAATCAAAAAGAACAAAAGTATATAGAGAACTGAGTTCTCGATAAGTTTAACTGACTTCTCAACAAGTCATTTTGAGACTTCTCGATAGAGTTCTCGATACGTCACTTTCCTGACTTCTCGAAGGACTTCTCAATAAGCCTTATAATTACTTCTCGATAAGTCATTGTAGAGATCTCGATATATGTTATCTCTACAAGTATACATTTTAGACTTCTCGACAACTTAGGACTGAAATAATTTAAATTAATAAGTTGTTTCAGTAATTTAGTTTTGATATAAAACCATTCTAATTTTATTTTGATTTATTCAAATAAAAATTGGAAAAATTCAGTCCACTCAGGATAAACTGGGTATTTATTTGATATCTCGATAAGTCATTATGTAGTTCTCGATAAGATAAGAGTCATAAAAGTGGCATTTCAATATGTATCTATTCTCATATGTGACTTCTCGATAAGCAAATCCCAACCGTTTATTTCTACTTCTCGACAAGTCACTTACCTTCTTCTATAAATACCCAGACCTCTCGACATAACCCCTATTTACGCTTTTGAGATCTCAAGTGACCTATATTTACAAATCTTAACTGTTCTCTCTCATTTCAAACTCTTTCTCTCTCAAATCTCTTACCCACTAAAATTCAAACACTTCAAATGGCATCAAACACTATTAGAGTTGTTATCCCTAAGGATGGAACCAACTATCTTGCCTTCACAGATACTAACCAAGCTCTTGATAGCTTCAAGAGGTTTTTCAAGTTTCTATCCGAGACATACTTTGCAGGTGATCTAACCGCAAATCCAATTCTATATCTGGATGTTCTCAATGATTTCTGAAACTCAGCTGTGATTAGGACAGTTGTGCATAAGAACCAAGGTGTATCCATGGTGGTTAACCGCTCTATCCAAGGCCAACAGATGGAATTTACTGAGAATGATGTCAAACTGGCTTTAGAAATTCCTACTGAGAACATGATGAAGGTCCCAACTCAAGAAGAGCTAGCTAAGTTTATGGAATTTATCAACTACAGTGAGAAGATCAACCTGGCTAGCTTGAATAAGAAGCATCTGAAGAGGGAATGTTCATTCCTATTTGACTCAATTGTGAGGGCTTTCACCTGCAGGAAGACATGGTATGACAACATATCAAGTGTTGTTCAGAAGCTGGTGTTCTCTATGGCTTATAATAGACACCTTAATATGAGGCTTTTGATTAAGGAGGAACTCAATAAAAGGATCACAATGCCCTTGGCTACAAGAGGTAAGGAAATTTTCTTTCCTAGGTTTATAATGTCTACTTTAAACCATAAAGTTCAAGACATTCATTTACTTAATGGTATTGATAGAACAAAGATAGACAATTATAAACAAGTGTCCAAAATACTATTTGGCTCACTTATTACCAAGAATAAGGTACCTGTAATTCTTAGAATTAATCTATTTATGTTGGAGAGATTTAGGACTTACCCTTACCATATGCTTGATATAAAGTCTAATGTTCAAACTAGTACAGTTATGGCTCCTATACCTGTGGAAGAAAAAATATAGGAACACCAGCAGGGCCTTCCACAACTGAGACCCTTCCTTATTTACCATTAGAATCTAGGAAACCAACCACTTCATCCTCTCAAAAGGGTGAGGTGAGTAAAAAGGAGAGAAAGCAGGCACCATTGACTATTATCAATGAGAGTGGTGAAGAGCAAATACCAATAGAGTCTAACATGCTCAATAAACCAAAAAAAACTATGAAAGTTGAGCTGACCAGTCAATTCGCTGCCTCTTTATCCTCCCAAAAGGATGCAATTGTAAAAGAGGGATTAGAACAGACTCTAGAGGCATCCTCTCAACGGGGTGTCTCTATTGAACAAAGCACTCTCCCTAGTGCATCTTATAAATAGTTTGCACCAGAACTTGAACACATTCAAGTTTATGAAAGAAGGAATAATAATGGCATACAAACTGAGAGCACACCATTTAAAGCTCCCTCATATATTCAGGGGAAGCTGCCAACACATAATTCTCAAATCACAATTCTTATCTCTCAAATTTCTTCTACATATAATGAAACACTTGAATCCAATTCTCAAGTGTTGTCAAAATCAAGTGACACGGTTCAAGAGACTGGGCTCACCACCCAGGAACCACATTCATCTGGGGAGAGGCTACACTCTAGGGTAGACCTTGATGACACCAACAAAAACACAGGGGTTTCATCAGTTTTTACTGAAGACCCTGTGGTAGTATCAAATTCACCTTCATGTGTAAATCAATCTTCATAGATTGAAAGGTTTGAGGGTAGTACACTTGAGGGGGAGCTATCTAAATCCTCCCCATTTCAATTGGAGGTTCCTCATGTAGGGATAACTCCCCTCCAAACCCTGGATGAGATTGATTTATCAATTGAAGCTAGGAGTCCAATTGTCAATGATCCAATCATTGGGGAGACAAGTCCAGCATATTCAGGTGCCAGTTCTTTGCAAGAAGAACAAGGGTTTAAGGCCATGGTACATGATAGTAACCTGTTCAAATCCCCTCTAATTCCAATGGAGGTTTTCACTCTTGGTGAACAACACACTATCATAACCACATTTTCTACTGTGATTTCAACTGTGATTCCAATCACAAGGTTACTATACCTCTCAACCCTCCACCTCAAACTAAAAAGACACCCTTTCTACATCCATTCCCACTAAACAACCTTCACACCTCATCTCACAGTTGCTACAAGATTCTCAAACTCATCCAATAACCATGAATGACCTCCTTGTGGACCAACTCTCTGGCCTTGCCAACATTACCCAACAGTTACTTAAAACTGATATGTCCAATCAAGATTATCATAAAATCTTGATGTCCTACAAAGAAGATGTTGAAAAATAGCAACAGAAGAATGTAAATGAAGCTGAGCATGATGGAAATATTGATGCTTGACTGTCTAAAGATTTCAGCTTGGAAATGGATGAGGTCTTGGCTATGTTTAGGGAAGAGTATGTCAATATCCTAGGAAGCAATGCCAAGACTCTCAGTCCACAGGAAGTTTATGATGCTATTACAGAAGTTTAAAAGGCACAGCTCAAAACTTTTCACCTTATTGGTAAAGTACTTCAACAGACTCTAAATAGTCATCAAGACAGGATTGGGAGATTGGTGAAAGATAAATTGGATGACCCTGTGCCAACTCAGGTAGAAATTAAGAATAAATTTAACAAATTTGCTGATCAAATGGCAAGGTTTGATGTCACTAGCATGGAACAGAACATCAAGAAATTAAAGCAATCATTTCTGGCTCTGCATGAAGTTTTCCAAAATCAAATCATATATAACAATGACACAAGGGTTGTTATGGATCAAAAACTAAGGTATAATAATTGTTGTATTTATTACTAGGGAATGTGAGCTTCGGGACTCCATTTGACTGCTCTTGTATCTCGTGACTCGATCTGCCTTAACAAGATACCTACGTATCTTGCTGATTGCCTGGATCAAGTCAAAAAAACATAGTTCTGATTGGTGGGGGTGAGACCCCTTATATAGATATTGAAAGTCCTTGAATTGGACTAGATCTAGGAGACTTGGTGGGCAAGTCTCAAAATTATAGTGGACATTGGAGTCCTAAGAGGTAGGAAACTGATTCCTTATCCCACGAGGTTCCTAGGAGGCCAATCTACAAGGATCTATATCCCCATTAGAACTCATCTTAACAGCTGATTTACCCCTTATTAATTAATTAGGAAATTAATTAATATTCAGGGTTTTGGGCCCTTTCAAATGGGCCTAGCTGTCTGCCCAATTCTAAAAAAACTAGTGTGATATTAATTACACACTCAGGGTTTATTTTATTCCCTATCATTTGTCCCCCAACTTTTGGGAAACAGTGACAAGGTTTTGCAGAAGTTAAGTTCATTCGTTCCCTGACAGGGTATCATTTTTGCTTAAAGTGTGGAGCGACCTACACATTTACAATTATTTGCTTTTATTCCTACTATTTTAGGAGTTATTTTAATTTTCAGGAATTTTTCCCTCAAGTCTGGGATTTTTCCTTAATTTCCAGGAATTTTTCCCTTAATTCTAGGATTTTTCCTTAATTTCCAGGAATTTTTCCCTTAATTTTGGGATTTTTCCTTAAATTCAAGAAATTTTTCCCTTAATTCTGAGATTTTTCCTTAATTTCCAGGAATCACTCCTAATTTTTCAAAAATATTCATATTTTTAAGGAAAATTTTAAGGAATTTCTGCAATTTTCCACAATTTTTTCAGGATTTTTTTCCCTTTCTTTCCTTTATTTTTCTTTTTCTCTTCCTTTTTTCTTTCTTTTTTCTTTCTTCTCTTTTTTTTATATACGGTACGACCAGGAATCCTGGTCAAATTATCCTCCATATTGCCCAGGTCGAAGATTTTTCGAGCAGGAACCATTCGAGCAAGATCCTTATCGAATTTCGGTCAGGATTCTTCATTTTTTTTGTTTTCGACCAAGATTCCGTCCTTTTCGGTCATGATTTATTTTTTTGGCCGAATTAGCCCTTCTTTCTAGCCCTGCTCGAAGGCGTTTTCGACCTCAAACATTCGACCAGAAATTCAATAAGAATCCTGATCGAATTGGGTCAGGATTTTATATTTATTTATACATATATATTTTTGGGTCATCTCCTTTCTGGGCTTTTCCTTTGGGCCCTGATTTCTTAGCTAAATGGGCCTTTATTTTGCAGGGCCTTCATTTTAAGCATTTGGGCCCTTATCAGGGCTTGACATTCTTTCTCAGGCCCAAAAACTTTGGGTTGATTATTTTTCAGACATGGATCCTTTTATTGGGCTTTCATAATCCCAGGCCTAGCAAAATTTGGGCTAGGCTGTTATTTCAAACCCAAATTCCAGAATATTCTAGAATTTCTTTATGTCACTTTGGTTTCCATATTTTTCTGGACTCAAGAATATATATTTAAATCAAAATTTTTCCCAAAACTCTCTAGAACATTCCAGAATTTTCTTGCTTTTGGGCCCAAATGGGCTTTTTGAGGCCCAACTTGCCTTCCAAGTGGCTATATAAGACTGAGGTGGGAGTGTGATCTCCCCACACTTCTCATTTCACTGCTCAAACTCTCAAACACTCTCCTCTCCTCTCAACACTCTCAACACTCTCAATACTCCTCCCTCTCTAGGAATTTTCCGGCCATCTCCTTAGCCTTTACCGGCCTTTTTTCAAGCTTCCAAGCTTTCTTCCTCCTCCATTAATGGCAGACAAGGGTGCTGAGAGAGTGGCCAAGATTGCCTCAGCTTTGAAATGAGGTTACGACATTGAAATCCATTCTTCTTACATATCTTTACTAGATATGATTAACACTAGAGAGGACGAGTACCCCTCTAATGCACATCTTGATTCGTTTGATTATTGCAACACCTGGCATAATATAGATTTTGAAAAAAATGAATGCTCTTTATAACGTTCGTCCTTCCCTTAGTCTAGTTCCAGTTAGCGGTGGTGATCGTACTTGCCACTGGAAACCATATACTCTTTTCATTTACACAGATGCCCTTAAGGCTGGGCTTAGGTTTTCTTTCCATGATTTCATCCCTCATTTGCTTGCAAACTTGCAAATCAACCCCTGTCAGCTTCCTCCAAACGTCTGGAGGAACATTTTATGTTTCATGGTTTGTTGTCTTAGGGGAGGTCTTCCTTTATCAGTAGCAGTTTTTAGGAAAATCTTCCAGTGTTATAACAGTTCTCAGAGTCTTTGTGGCTGGGTCTACATTATACAAAGGCCCAAGTGTAAACATATTTTTAATAGTGCTTTCATTCCCGACAATAACCAACATTGGAGGAGTAGTTTTGTTGGGTGAAGGTGGGAGAATGGAGACTGGGGCACCCTCTTCAGATCTTCCTTCGGGAAGGTTAGCGATGGTAGCCTCAAATCCATTCACCTAACCCCTGAGGAAACTATCATTTATGATGAGCTCACCCGGGATGATGGTGCTACTACTAGCTAGACTCTTTTAGAGGAGTTTTCCCTTATTCACGTGGGGCTCTCCTCAGTTTCTCAATAGGGTATTTTTCTTCCCTTCTTATTTTTACTCTCTTCCATGCATTATTGACACCATTTATTTTTGTTTTTCTTATGTTTTTGCAGCTGCTAAGGAAATTAATGAGGATAACGTGCCTGTTGTTGAGGAGACCGCGAGGATGAAGAAGGCTCGTCTTGCGGGACTGGACACCCAGGGGAAAGCTACAGAGCCTAGCTTCTTAAGGAAGCATAACGAGCCCATGGTGGAGGTTTCTGCCGAGGGAACTGAAGCCCAAAATGCCCCCATCTCTGCTGCTGCTCTTGCCTCTGCTGCTCTTGCCTCTGCTGCCACTGGCGCTTTCCAGCCTCTTTGGGGATTCCGCCGAGGGGATATTGTGGTTAGATCCACAATGCATGCTTGGTATTGGTCTTAGCATGGTGTAACCCCCAAGGATTTCACTGATTTTGTGGCTGCCCCAGACCTCGAGAGGATAAATCTCATGGGAGCTCAGTCCTTGTCCTCGGTATGACTCTTTCTTATAAATTTACTCTATGTTTATTTATAGGATTCACTTGCCTACTTCCAAGGCATCGTGAGGTAAGCTGAATCATGGAAGAGGGCTTCGGACAAAGATGACAATGCCTTCGGGAAGCAGCAGAGGAAGTACGCTTCTTTGGAGCAAAAGTTGAAGCCTAAGGAGGAAGAGCTCGGAGAGTCCAATACTGAGCTAGTTGTGCTAAGGGCTGAGAAGGACAAGGCGATCAACAACTACTTGGACTCAGAGGAGTTCACCCAGTCTATGAGGGTGAGGGACGACTCGGTGTTCCCTGGGTTTTTTAGGACTAGCTGGGACACGGCTCTTGGGACAGTAAACGAGGCTTGTCCTGATATTAACCAAGCGGACTATGTCTGCCCTGACGACGAGGCTTTACTACAGAGGTTTCGTATTCGAGTGGTTGTCTCAGATCGTACCCCTCAGGACACGCTTGTTCCTCCTCCCGAGTCATCTTCTAGGCCTTCTACAGATGATAAATCTTCTTCCTTCGGGACCACTGAGATTTCCAGCGAGAGTGGCGGAGACGATGATATGGATGCTGAGGGCACCTCTGCTCTTAGAGCTTTTCTAGCCCTATATGGCTTATTTATTTGTCTTTGAGACTTTATTCATCAGACTTTGTACTATTTATTTGAACCAGTTTTATTTATTGAACTTTATACTTTCATCTCATGCACTTAGTTTAATTGCTATACCACAGGGATTTAAACATATTTCGAAAAATTTCTAAATTTCATCAACTGTTGGGATTCATCCCTTACACAAGTCTTAATAAACCTCAAAATAAAACTAAAACATGTAAATCCTAAGCAAGCAAAGCTTCAAGGTGATTTTCAACCTACTTATCATCTTGAAAAGTGTGAGTCGTCCTCAACCATTTTACATATAGTAAATCTTCAGATTTTGTGCATGCCAAGTTCTCAGGACTTCAAAACCATCCATAGTCTCCAGCTTGTAGGTTCCTCTTCCTTGAACACTTTTGACCTTGTATGACCCTTCCCAATTTGGGGCAAGTTTCCCTTTCTGCCCAACACCTGACGCTTCCACCTTCCTCAGGACTAAGTCACCTTGCTTGAAGAACCTTTCCTTCACCCTTAGGTTATAGTAGAACGAAGCCTTTTTCTGATATTCCATTATCTTTGCATGTGCCTCATCCCGTACTTCATCAATTAGATCCAGGGCTAATCTTTGTATTTCCTCATTTTCCTCACATTAAAAGCTTGAATCCTGGGAGATGAATGTGATATTTCATCGGGAACAACCGCTTCTGCCCCGTAGCTAACATGAAGGGAGTTGCTCCAGTCATGACTCTACAGGTAGTCCTATAGGCCCATAGTATTGGGAGTATTTCATCCACCCAGTTATTCCTCGACTTCTCGATCCTCTTCTTTAGTCCATCCAAGATTATTCGATTTGCCACTTTCGCTTGCCCCTTGGCTTGTGGGTGAGCTACGGAGTTAAATCATAAGTCAATCTCATTCTCTTCACAATACTTCTTGAATTCCTCATTGTTGAACTGTGTTCCATTATCAGTAACTAGGATACGGGGAATTCCATAATGACACATGATATTTTCCCACAGGAATTGTGCAACCTGTTTAGTTGTGATTTTGGCCAAAGGCTTGGCTTCAATCAATTTAGTAAAATAATCAATGGCTACAATCAGGAACTTCCTTTATGTTGTGGTCATGGGGAAAGGTCCAAGTATATCTGTTGGGAATATGTTGTGAACTTGATGATTACATTAACAAAATACCTTAGTAGATTCAACTTAGTGAAAAATGTAGCACTCGACGGATGATCAGATATAGTCTCGACGGATGACTCAATATAGTCCCAATGGATGATGATTTGACATCCATCAAGTGAGTAGCTTATGTAACAATAAGTCATGTAGCACATTTCCGTAAACACCTTTGTATAGATTCTGTAGTAGCATATAAGTCATGTTGACTTTAATTAGATATACAGAATAGGTTGATTAATTATAAATATAAGATGTCTTGTAATTCTACATAAGTGAAATGAAGTCAAGTATCAAATAGCTACCCGATGGATGATCAACAAAGCTCCCGACAGATGATCAACAAGGCAACCCGACAGATGATAATCATGTACCCGATGGATGATCAATTCAAACATCTGTTGACAGTGACAACACAGTTACATGCGTCGAGTGTTTACAAAAGGAATATCGCAGCCTATTCAACTGGGTTTTTGAGAACAAAGAAGCATTACCATTTCCATGCTATTATGAAGATATTCAAAGATGCTGAAATAGAGTAGTGAAGCAGCATGGTATTAGACTTGATAGGTTTTGTTTTATTATCTTGTCTTATTACTATGTAATCTTGGTGATATATAAACCAAGAGTAGCAAATAGAACAACAAGAAGACTAAGCAAATATATTCTCAGAGAAACAATTGTAAGCTATATTCTGTAGCATTTCTCTGTAAGTTTAGTTGTTCATATTTGTAAGTAGGTGTCAGCTATTCAAGCTTCACAGGGTTCTATTGATATATATATATATATATCTGGCGGATACATTCAAATCCACCAGAAAGTTTTTAAAGACAATTGCCAAGATTTACAGAAATGGTAAAGAAATCTGTGTGGTGGTTGAACACCCTCAGTTTGTAGAAGCTAAGAAGGAAAGAATCAGACAAGAAAAGAAGCAAGCTACCTTAGATGTTGAGAAGCTCAAACAAAAGAAGGAGCAAGCTACTATCTTGGCCAAACTTCAAGCTGTGAAGACTACAACAGAGATTTCTGCACAACCATCTGTAATTGCTAAACCTCAAGATCAGAATGTGCAAAATGCACCACAACAGAAAAGAACATTCAGATACAAGCTTCCCTCCAAAAGAAAATTGGATTCAGTGATGAGGAAATGGAAGACTGCATTCCCAAAAAGTATACAATTTCAACTAAGACAACCAAACCTCAGTGGTATTTGAAGAATTCAAGGTGGTGGATCCAACTAGGAATATTCATGGTGAGCCCATAATTCTAAAGGATGAGCCAGTAGACTGGGATAATTTGCCAATTCCTGAGCTGAATTTTCCTATCTTCAACAAGCCAAAGAAGACAAAGACTAGAGCAATCAAGAATGTGAAGCCTGTGACTCTCAGATCCAAGACCCTAACCAAGTCTTAACCCACAGTTAACAAAGAAGATCTCATATACATCTTTGACATCAAGGAGTTCTCTGAAATAAACCTCTACTTGGAAGAATTGGAAGAAGTAAGAGGGATTGATGCTTACAGACATCTTCCTAAAAGCCTAGTGTTCAAGTACAAGGGAGGGAAAGAGATCGCATGACCACCTCACAGGATTCTTCAAGAAAGCCAATCTGTACTGATAAAGGTTTATTCATCCTTCAAGAAGAACTTTAGATTTAATGTGACTGCAAGGAGAATAGTCTTAAAGAAAATAGAGGAGATAAGGAGTAATAGAGCCAAAAATGTACTCACAAAAACTCTGTATATTCCATTCACAGGAAAGAGAGTGCATTTGAGGACTTATTGGATGATGAAATTCATGGATGATGTGACGCCCTCCAAACCCGGGGTCTAAATTTGGGGGTCACTCGCCAATAAACTAAAATAAAATAATCACAGCGGAATAATAAAATAAATACGACCCCTTTTACCTGCACTGGATCGATCACAGGTTATAGTATGGAACAGGCACTACTACAAATCAAGTGTTATTACAAACCATAGTCTAATTAGTTTTACAACTTATTCAAATTTTATTACAAACCTCTAGACTAATTAAGTATCCCAAACTGTCTACCTGGAAACACACCAACTATTTACAAACACATAACCTCTGGTCAGACCTGGAACTTAAGCTTGCCCTGGCCTAGCTGAAAGAATCAAGATAAGAAACAAGTATGAGCGAAAGAAATGCTCAGCAAGTAGTAAATAACTTATGATTTGGAATAACAACAGTATATCTGATGAACAAAACCAACTACAATAACTGAACAGTATCAAAACTGATATAAATTTAATAATAAACAACATTTGCAATATATTATGTTTTGGGATTGGAATCCTCGAACGACGGTGTGTTGCCGCCGGTGATCAGCCGCGGAGCAACACCGGTATGCCAAAGCATATCCAACTAAACAAAAGGTACCCAAGGCACATATTGGCCTAGCAAGGTGTTATATCCTGTATAACACATAGCTCACACTGGACCGCCGCCACGGCCTCTTACGCAACCATCCAACCCATAAAATCATTTTCCATCAAAGGAGTCGAATCAAATGACATCCTTAACCACATAACTCCCCATTTCTCATGGTCCGGAGTTTTCTCAACAACCAATGGCGAAATAACCAGAACAATTAGTTATTCGCTAGTCTCAATTTAAAGCTTCACTGTATAGAGTAAGTTATAGCGAAATGTAAAAATATTTAACTATTCTGAACTTAGAATAGTAGAGAAATTACAAGGATAAATTTAGAGTCAATAACACTTGAATGGTATGTGAACATATAAATATTTGCATAATAAGATTCAAAATAAACGTCACTGGAACAATAAGTGGAGTTAGGGTACTTGCCTGGTATGCTCAATAACCTCTTATTTTAACTCTGTTTCTATCTGCTGGCTACTATCTCCGTCTAACACTTGACTGCGCTCCTTGCTACTCGATTCTATAAACAAAAGGACTATCTTAATTGACAGATCTAAACTCAATCGACGTAACTATACGTCTTGACATCTACCCGATCGTTTATAACTAGCATGGCATTTTAAAATTATAACAGATAGCATGTATATCACGTAACACGTAATCATGGCATTTATATAACACGTACTCACATATTTTATGTAACACATAAGTTAAATCATTAAGGGGTACGTCTCAGTGCGTTCAGAATGAAAATCAGTTCAATATTAGCATTTACCGATCAAATACCGACTTAAGCTGATACACAAATCAAATGAGATTGCAATATAACAGAAATTAGGTCTCAAAAGTATTTTTATTGGAAGCGCAATATTTTTCTGAGTCTGTACGCGTTCGTTTTGTATTAAACGGACGAACGGTTTAATTATTATGAATAAAATAAGAAATAAATAGATTTAAATCAATTAATAATAATATTAATTGATTTTTAAATACCAAAATATAATTTTTAAAACCTTAAAATAATTTTTAGAAATTATTCGAATTAATTATAAATAATTTACATTTATTTAACTATTTATAAATGAAATTAACTGATTAAATGATTTTTAATCAGTTAATTGAATTCATAAATAATTAACTAAAATAATTTATAAATAATTAAATCAAATTAAATTTTTGAAAATAATAAAAGAAAATAATTTTTAGGAATTTAAAATAATTAAGAAAATAATTTTTAGAATTTAAAATAATTATTAAATGATTTTTGAAATTAAATAAATGATTTTCAAAAATAAAAAATGAATTTTTTAAAATAAATAAAACAGAAAATCCCACAAACAAGTTTTGAAGCTGGGTTTTGGGAAATAAGGATCAAAACCGGGTCAGGGTATTGGGTTTTCGGGTCCTGCAAGAACCCTAACCGGGTCGGGTCAAAACCCGCCGGAAACTGGGGTTAAACCCAGAATCCGGTAGGTTCTGCCGGACTCCGGCCAGCCCAAGAACACTCTGGTTCACCCTGATTTCGAGGCCAAACAAGCCTAATTCGTTCTATAATAGGATTATCAACCCAGCAACCATAACCCTTCCCCAGTTCATCTTCTCCGGCCATTAAACAGTTAAAATCCGGCGAACTCGTCGGTTTTCCGGCGAGCTGCCCAGCAACCACCAAACTCAACATCATATAACTAAAAACGAAGCTTGTAATCACAGTAATCCATTCATGTATTCACCAACATCAAATCATCAACAAAAATAACGGAAAATTTAATCGAAAATTCGACTTCCCAAATTGAATTCGAACTACCAATCTAAGTAATCGTTTGATACGTTTATATATACAAATAAGTTCAAAATCATCTCAGGAATCTATTTAAACTATCAAATCAAACAGAAAATCATCACAGATGAAGTACCCAATTCGAGTTCATATCGACGAAAATGAAAATCGCAAAATACCCAACCTTAGGTTGATATTCAGGTACCGAATTGAAGAGGAAACTCAGGGCTTTGATATGGGATCAATATCGGAACGAACGGATCAGAAATCAGTAGTCAATCAGTCGATTTGGCTCAAGAACGAACCCTAGAACCCTAAATCCCCAATTTTGATTTTTCCTAAATTTTGGTTTTATTTTTAATAATTTCTAAAATAAAAATAAATAAAATACAATAAATCTGCTATTTATACTTATAACAAATTATATCCCCAAAATTATTCAAGGGTGTTTTTATACCTAAATTACAATAATTAAGCCCCAAAATAATAATTACGGGGAATAATTTTAAAATCGATAAAATATAAAATTAATGTCAAAATTTCCCAAAAATTGCGAATAATTTGAAAATACAAAAATAATGGGTATTTGAAATACGAATAATTTTATAAAAATGAAAACGCGGATTTTGTGGGGTTTGATGTCCCGGTGGGGTCCCGGTCCGTTGATTTTTGAAAAACGGAACGATCCCTAAATTACCAGAAAATCCCGAAAACACGTAAAATACAATCACACGTATAAAATCAAATAAAACAGGTATCCTAATGAAGATGCTGATAATTACGCGTCCCGATTGCAGATAGATTCATATAATTGCAGTTTAAGCATATTTTAATCAACCGAAAAATTTTCTGGCCCGTACAGAAACATACATAACAGTTATAACATCTCATATCATAGCAACAATTACTTTAAATTTATAAAACACACAATATTTATTTATTTAACATATAATATTCACATAATTTTCCGGATATTACATCCTTCCCCCCTTAACAGGATTCTGTCCTCAGAATCAGCCTAGGAAAACAAATGAGGATACTTGGATCGCATTTCGCTTTCTAACTCCCAGGTCGACTCTTCAACCTTGGGATTCCTCCACAAGACTCGCACTAAAGATACAGATTTATTCCTAAGCACTCTTTCTTTCTTATCTAAAATTTGCACTGGTTGCTCTACAAAAGACAAATCTGGCTAGATCTCTATTGGCTCGTATTCTATCACATGATTCGAATCAGGCAAATAACGCTTCAACATTGACACGTGGAACACGTTGTGAATATGCTGCATGTGAGGGGGTAACGCTAACTCGTAAGCAACCTTTCCCACACGCTTCAAAATCTCAAAAGGGCCAACATAACGCGGACTCAGCTTTCCTTTCTTCCCAAATCTTGATAAACCTTTCCAAGGTGAGACCTTTAATAGCACTGCTTCACCAACTTCAAATTCCATATCTTTTCTGGTAGGATCAGCATATTTGCGTTGACGATCTTGAGCTGCTGTTAGTCTTTTCCGAATGAGTTCTATTTTCTCCTTCGTCTGTTGGATCAATTCTGGACCCAAAATCTTTCTTTCACCAACTTCTTCCCAACATATTGGAGATCTGCATCTTTTACCGTACAAAGCTTCGTAAGGTGGCATTCCAATACTGGCATGATAGCTGTTGTTGTAGGAGAATTCAACTAATGGCAAATGCTCGTCCCAACTACCTTCAAAATCTAGTGTACATACCCTTAGCATATCTTCAATAGTCTGAATCGTTCTTTCACTTTGACCGTCTGTCTGCGGATGATACGCGGTACTCATGTTCAACTTCGTTCCGAGACAATCTTGAAAACTTCTCCAAAATCTTGAGTTAAATCGAGGATCTTTGTCTGAAACTATGGATACTGGAACTCCGTGTCTTGTCACAATTTCTTTAAGATATAACCGTACCAATTTATCCATTGAGAATCTCTTGTTGATAGGAAGAAAATGCGCTGACTTCGTCAATCTGTCGATAATAACCCAAATAGCATCATGATTCGCCCTGGTCCTCGGTAATCCAACTACGAAATCCATCGCTATATGCTCCCATTTCCATTCTGGAATGTCCAATGGTTGTATCAGTCCACTGGGCCTTTGATGTTCCGCTTTGACTCGCTGGCAAGTGTAACACTTACTTACCCATTCTGCAATTTCTTTCTTCATGCTTGGCCACCAAAAGTTTTCTCTTAAGTCTCTATACATCTTCGTACTTCCGGGATGAATTGAGTATCTGGAGTTGTGAGCGTCTCGAAGAATTTCATCTTTCAGCTCGGCTATGTTGGGTATCCATATTCTGGAAGAAAATCTTAATATCCCTTTATCATCCTTTTGACTCCCTATTTCTTCTCCTGTCAAACTGTCTCGTTCATGGCTCATTACTTCTTCTTGACATCTTCTTATCTTCTCTAATAATTCTGGTTGAAAAGACATTACACACAATACCTCTGTAGACATACTTGGAATGCTGACCTCTATTTCTAGCTTCTCAAATTCCCTGATCAATTCCTCTGATGAAATTATCATGTTTAACCTTTCTTTTCTGCTCAGAGCGTCGGCCACCACATTTGCTTTGCCTGGATGATAGTTAATAGTACAGTCGTAATCCTTGATTAATTCTAGCCATCTCCTCTGCCTCATGTTCAATTCCTTCTGGGTAAAGATATATTTCAAACTCTTGTGGTCCGTGTAGATCTCGCACTTTTCCCCGTAAAGATAATGCCTCCAAATCTTCAATGCAAATACTATAGCTGCCAATTCCAGATCATGCGTTGGATACTTCTCTTCGTGTGATTTCAACTGTCTTGAAGCATAGGCTATCACCTTGTCATGCTGCATCAAAACACATCCCAGTCCTTTGTACGACGCATCACTGTAAATCACAAAATTTCCTTGTTCATCTGGCAAGACTAGCACTGGAGAAGATACTAATCTATTCTTTAATTCCTGGAAACTTTCTTCGCATTTCTCATCCCATTCAAATTTCTGATTCTTCCTGGTGAGCTTTGTCAATGGCGTAGCTATCTTCGCAAAATCTTGCACGAATCTTCTATAGTAACCTGCCAGTCCCATGAAACTTCTTACTTCCGTTGGTGTTTTTGGCCTCTCCCAGTTGATTACGGCTTCAATCTTTGTTGGATCCACTTCCACTCCTTTATTGCTAATCACGTGCCCAAGAAATCGTACTTCTTTTAACCAAAATTCACACTTGGAAAACTTTGCGTATAACTTCTCCTGTCTCAGTATCTCCAGAACTATCCTCAAATGTTCTACATGCTCCTCTTCTGTTTTGGAATAGATCAAGATGTCGTCTATAAACACAATCACGAATTTATCCAAATACTTCTTAAATACTCGATTCATCAAATCCATGAAAGCTGCTGGTGCGTTGGTTAATCCAAATGCCATTACTAGAAACTCATAATGCCCATATCTGGTTCTAAATGCGGTCTTCGGAATGTCTTCAGGCTTGATCTTTAATTGATGATATCCGGATCTTAAATCAATCTTAGAAAACCATACAGCGCCTCTCAATTGGTCAAACAAATCATCGATCCTTGGTAACGGATACTTGTTCTTAATAGTTAGCTTATTCAGTTCTCGATAGTCGATACACAGTCGCATACTCCCATCCTTCTTTTTAACAAACAGTACTGGTGCGCCCCATGGGGATACACTGGGTCTTATAACTCCTTTCTCCAAAAGATCTTGCAGCTGAGATGCCAATTCTTTCATTTCCACTGGTGCCATCCGGTACGGGGCTTTAGAAATTGGTTCTGTTCCGGGTGCTAGATCAATCGCAAATTCAATTTCTCTGTCGGGAGGTAATCCTGGTAGATCATCTGGGAAAACATCTGAAAATTCGTTGACAACTGGAATCGCTTCTAGTGCTGGAACTTCTTTACTGGTGTCTACCACATGGGCCAAATATGCTTCACAATTCTGACGCAATAACTTTTTCACTTGAGCGATCGCTAAGAACTTCTTCTCTTGCCTATTTCCTCGAAATATTATCTTCTTCTTACTATCCAAAGTTTGAAGTCTTAATTTCCTATTCTTACAATCAATCTGAGCATTATTTTCTGACAACCAATCCATTCCTAAAATAACATCAAATTCTCCCAACTTAAAAGGTATTAAGTCGGCATAGAAATGATGTCCTCCTATCTCAACATCGCACCTCGGGCACACTCGGTCGACGGAAACTTGATCCTTATTAGCTAACTCTATCATTAATGCTTGTTCTAACAACTTAACTTCACAATGCAGTTTATCGACAAAACTTTGAGAAATAAATGATCTTGTAGCTCCAGAATCAAATAAAACTTTAGCATCTATGGAGTTGACTGGAAGCGTACCAGCCACCACGTCTGAACTCTGAACAGCATCCTTCATAGTCATATTGAATGTCCTAGCCTTTGGCTGGTCCTTTGTTGGTGGTCCTTCAATCCTTGGCACATTAGCAGTTGGTTCAATTGTCTGGCAGTCCCTGGAAATATGCCCCATCTTTCCACATTTAAAGCATACTGTCCCTGATCTCTGAGCTGTAGTCTGACTTCGACACTCATTAGCATAGTGTCCCTTCTGATTGCACTTATAACACAACACATTAGCCTTACAAATCCCAAAATGCCTTCTACCACAAAATTTGCACTCTGACACAGGTGGACGATTGGGTCTCTGCTGATTTGAATTCTGAAAACGATTGCCTTGTCCTCCATTTCCTGATTGTGGTCTCTTGAATCCCACATTCTTATTACCCTGAAATCCTGGCCTTTTGTTGAAACGGCCCTGAAAATTACTTGACTGCTGACCTCCCTCTGAGGTTTCCATTTTCCTTTTCTTCCCATCATTTCCTTTCTGAGACATATCACTCCTACTCTCAATCACCATTGCCTTCTGAACCATTGCCACATATGAAGTCAACTCAAACATGGCCACTCTGTTCTGAATCCAAAACTTCAATCCCTGTTCAAATCTTCTGGCTTTCTTTTCATCTGTATCAACCTGGTCTGGCACGAACCTTGCTAACTCAGTAAACTTAGCCTCGTACTCAGCCACAATAAGATCACCCTGGGTCAGGTTCAAGAACTTAATCTCCATTTGATTCTTCATATACCTCGGGAAATACTTCTCCAGGAACAACTCTGTGAATCTCTCCCAAGTTATAAACTCACCTCCTTCCAATGCTCGCGTGGATTCCCACCAATAGTTCGCCTCGCCCTTCAAAAAGTAGCTTGCAAACTTGGTCTTCTGTTCCGTTCCTGCTCCAACTAATTCAAAAGCCTTTTCCATTTCCTTGAGCCATGCATTAGCTTCCACAGGATCAGCACTTCCCTTGAACTCAGGTGGCTTCACTGCTTGAAACTGCTTAAAAGTCACTGCTGGTGGTGCTGTTGCTTGCTGCTGTTGTTGCTGTTGTTGCTGTTGTTGCTGCTGCGCAAGATGTAACATCTGCTGCTGCATCAGTCCCAACATCTGGATAATCGCTGGATCTGTACGACTCTCGGTACGATCCTCTCCTAAATTATTTCTTCTCTTTGGTGCCATTATTCTGGTAAGAAACAAGCAATATATATAATAATCTGTCAAGCATTGTGTCAAATATGTAGCAATTCCTTAGCATATTAAAGTTCGCAAACACTATCTCTTCTCCAAAATATCATAAACTTGCTACCATATTAACACAAGCGACATGATTATCACATAATCCTGCTTATTATCTCGAGAATAATAACATAAAGAAAATTTGCTCCGAATTATCCAAACCTTTTAAATCCTTGCTCGAAATCTTAACTAACCCAACAAAATAGAAGGGCAATGACACAAGGCCTAAAGCTAAACGCAAAACAGGAAACCTAAACAACTTAACTATAACCCAGCCCAATATCCTAAATTTAATCCTATAAAAGCTAAATATACGCGCCTATCTTATGTGATCTTCCTATGACTCATCTATGACAATCCTACGCCTGTTTCAGTGACCATAACCTGTAGCTCTGATACCAACCTGTGACGCCCTCCAAACCCGGGGTCTAAATTTGGGGGTCACTCGCCAATAAACTAAAATAAAATAATCACAGCGGAATAATAAAATAAATACGACCCCTTTTACCTGTACTGGATCGATCACAGGTTATAGTATGGAACAGGCACTACTACAAATCAAGTGTTATTACAAACCATAGTCTAATTAGTTTTACAACTTATTCAAATTTTATTACAAACCTCTAGACTAATTAAGTATCCCAAACTGTCTACCTGGAAACACACCAACTATTTACAAACACATAACCTCTGGTCAGACCTGGAACTTAAGCTTGCCCTGGCCTAGCTGAAAGAATCAAGATAAGAAACAAGTATGAGCGAAAGAAATGCTCAGCAAGTAGTAAATAGCTTATGATTTGGAATAACAACAGTATATCTGATGAACAAAACCAACTACAATAACTGAACAGTATCAAAACTGATATAAATTTGATAATAAACAACATTTGCAATATATTATGTTTTGGGATTGGAATCCTCGAACGACGGTGTGTTGCCGCCGGTGATCAGCCGCGGAGCAACACCGGTATGCCGAAGCATATCCAACTAAACAAAAGGTACCCAAGGCACATATTGGCCTAGCAAGGTGTTATATCCTGTATAACACATAGCTCACACTGGACCGCCGCCACGGCCTCTTACGCAACCATCCAACCCATAAAACCATTTTCCATCAAAGGAGTCGAATCAAATGACATCCTTAACCACATAACTCCCCATTTCTCATGGTCCGGAGTTTTCTCAACAACCAATGGCGAAATAACCAGAACAATTAGTTATTCGCTAGTCTCAATTTAAAGCTTCACTGTATAGAGTAAGTTATAGCGAAATGTAAAAATATTTAACTATTCTGAACTTAGAATAGTAGAGAAATTACAAGGATAAATTTAGAGTCAATAACACTTGAATGGTATGTGAACATATAAATATTTGCATAATAAGATTCAAAATAAACGTCACTGGAACAATAAGTGGAGTTAGGGTACTTGCCTGGTATGCTCAATAACCTCTTATTTTAACTCTGTTTCTATCTGCTGGCTACTATCTCCGTCTAACACTTGACTGCGCTCCTTGCTACTCGATTCTATAAACAAAAGGACTATCTTAATTGACAGATCTAAACTCAATCGACGTAACTATACGTCTTGACATCTACCCGATCGTTTATAACTAGCATGGCATTTTAAAATTATAACAGATAGCATGTATATCACGTAACACGTAATCATGGCATTTATATAACACGTACTCACATATTTTATGTAACACATAAGTCAAATCATTAAGGGGTACGTCTCAGTGCGTTCAGAATGAAAATCAGTTCAATATTAGCATTTACCGATCAAATACCGACTTAAGCTGATACACAAATCAAATGAGATTGCAATATAACAGAAATTAGGTCTCAAAAGTATTTTTATTGGAAGCGCAATATTTTTCTGAGTCTGTACGCGTTCGTTTTGTATTAAACGGACGAACGGTTTAATTATTATGAATAAAATAAGAAATAAATAGATTTAAATCAATTAATAATAATATTAATTGATTTTTAAATACCAAAATATAATTTTTAAAACCTTAAAATAATTTTTAGAAATTATTCGAATTAATTATAAATAATTTACATTTATTTAACTATTTATAAATGAAATTAACTGATTAAATGATTTTTAATCAATTAATTGAATTCATAAATAATTAACTAAAATAATTTATAAATAATTAAATCAAATTAAATTTTTGAAAATAATAAAAGAAAATAATTTTTAGGAATTTAAAATAATTAAGAAAATAATTTTTAGAATTTAAAATAATTATTAAATGATTTTTGAAATTAAATAAATGATTTTCAAAAATAAAAAATGAATTTTTTAAAATAAATAAAACAGAAAATCCCACAAACAAGTTTTGAAGCTGGGTTTTGGGAAATAAGGATCAAAACCGGGTCAGGGTATTGGGTTTTCGGGTCCTGCAAGAACCCTAACCGGGTCGGGTCAAAACCCGCCGGAAACTGGGGTTAAACCCAGAATCCGGTAGGTTCTGCCGGACTCCGGCCAGCCCAAGAACACTCTGGTTCACCCTGATTTCGAGGCCAAACAAGCCTAATTCGTTATATAATAGGATTATCAACCCAGCAACCATAACCCTTCCCCAGTTCATCTTCTCCGGCCATTAAACAGTTAAAATCCGGCGAACTCGTCGGTTTTCCGGCGAGCTGCCCAGCAACCACCAAACTCAACATCATATAACTAAAAACGAAGCTTGTAATCACAGTAATCCATTCATGTATTCACCAACATCAAATCATCAACAAAAATAACGGAAAATTTAATCGAAAATTCGACTTCCCAAATTGAATTCGAACTACCAATCTAAGTAATCGTTTGATACGTTTATATATACAAATAAGTTCAAAATCATCTCAGGAATCTATTTAAACTATCAAATCAAACAGAAAATCATCACAGATGAAGTACCCAATTCGAGTTCATATCGACGAAAATGAAAATCGCAAAATACCCAACCTTAGGTTGATATTCTGGTACCGAATTGAAGAGGAAACTCAGGGCTTTGATATGGGATCAATATCGGAACGAACGGATCAGAAATCAGTAGTCAATCAGTCGATTTGGCTCAAGAACGAACCCTAGAACCCTAAATCCCCAATTTTGATTTTTCCTAAATTTTGGTTTTATTTTTAATAATTTCTAAAATAAAAATAAATAAAATACAATAAATCTGCTATTTATACTTATAACAAATTATATCCCCAAAATTATTCAAGGGTGTTTTTATACCTAAATTACAATAATTAAGCCCCAAAATAATAATTACGGGGAATAATTTTAAAATCGATAAAATATAAAATTAATGTCAAAATTTCCCAAAAATTGCGAATAATTTGAAAATACAAAAATAATGGGTATTTGAAATACGAATAATTTTATAAAAATGAAAACGCGGATTTTGTGGGGTTTGATGTCCCGGTGGGGTCCCGGTCCGTTGATTTTTGAAAAACGGAACGATCCCTAAATTACCAGAAAATCCCGAAAACACGTAAAATACAATCACACGTATAAAATCAAATAAAACAGGTATCCTAATGAAGATGCTGATAATTACGCGTCCCGATTGCAGATAGATTCATATAATTGCAGTTTAAGCATATTTTAATCAACCGAAAAATTTTCTGGCCCGTACAGAAACATACATAACAGTTATAACATCTCATATCATAGCAACAATTACTTTAAATTTATAAAACACACAATATTTATTTATTTAACATATAATATTCACATAATTTTCCGGATATTACAGATGATAAGGGAGTTAGAAGATTCTTCAAACTTGATGACCAACTGAGTATCTCTAGAAATGAGACTCTTTTGAAAATGCAAGAAATGTTGGATTTATCTGAAGCTAATGAACTTGAATTCCACAAACAACTCCAAAATCAGATAGAAGAGAACAACAGAAGGCTTGGGAAGAAATCCAGGCAATCAAGGAAATAGATTTATCTGCTTTGACTAGAGGAGCACCTTGATAATGATTGTGAACAACTTCCTTGTATACTTTGCCTTGTTCAATTTTCAGTAAATATTACAGCACTTATCAGTTTTATCTACTATTTTTCAATCTGTGTTTTTAGGGTGTTTTGTTATCATCAAGTTTCTCTTAATTTATGGCTACAATTTCAGTAGACATAAATTGGGGGAGATTGTTAGGAATATGTTGTGAACTTGATGATTAATTAAAAAAAACATCTTAATAGATTTAACTTAGTGAATTTTGTAGCACTCGATGGATAATCAAATATAGTCCCGATGGATGATTTAATATAGTCCCGATGGATGACAATTTGACATCCACCGGGTGAGTAGCTTATGTAACAAATAAGTATTATAGCACATTTCTGCAAACAACTTTCTATAGATTCTGTAGGAGTACATGAGTCATGTTGACTACTAGTGGATATGCAGAATAAGTTGATTAATTGTGAATATGATATGTCTTGTAATTCTGTATAAGTGAAATGGAGTCAAGTGACAAATAGCTACCCGACGGATGATCAACAAAGCTATCCAACAGATGATCAACAAAGCTACCCGACGGATGAGAAACATGTACCCGACGGATGATCAAATTCAAATATCTGTTAACAGTGACAACACAGTCACATGCGTTGGATGTTTGCAAAAGGAATGTGACAGCCTGTTAAGCAGGAATTTGAGAACAAAGAAGCATTACTATTTCCATGCAACTGTGAAGATATTCAAAAATGCTGGAATAGAGTAGTGAAGCAGCATGGAGTTAGACTAGATATATTTTGTTTTATTATCTTGTCTTATTATCATGTAAACTTGGTGATATATAAACCAAGTGTAGCTAGTAGAACATTCAACTAAGCAAACACATTTTAAAGAGAGATAGAAAAAGCTGTACTTGTCAAGAATTTCTCTGTAGTTTGTTTGTTCTACTTGTAAGCAGCTGTGAGCTATTCAAGCTTCATAAGGTTCTCATTCGATATATATATATATATATACATATATATATATATATATCTGGCGGATACTTTTAAATCCACCAGAAAGTTTTAAAAGCTTATGTTTTTATTACTTTGTGTTTTAATTTATATAACTCTTTCATTCCGCATTCTATAAATCAAACACCTATATATTTATCGAGTTGTAACTGTTTTAAAATCTTGAAAAAGTAGCCAGAATTACATTCAATCCCCCTTCAGTAATTCTTGTTGTATTGTTAGGGAATAACAGCATGTGTTTGGAAGCAAGTGTTATGTCTAGAAGACAATTCTGAATATGTGGGAAAATTTGACTCTAAGGTTTTTGATATAATTTTTCTGGGATATTCATTGGAGAGAACTGCCTACAGAGTCAATGTGCTTGAACAAAAATATTATGGAAATCACAGTAATGACATTTGATGATGACAAGTGTCCAGACTTGGAGTGCCTTGATGAAAATTGTAACACCCCCAAATCCAAGGTCGTGAATTCGGGTCGTTACGATCATTTATTAATTAAATAATTCTCTTTTCACAATATTACTCGACCTTTTATTCAAACTCACACACACAGGTTATATGCTTGGAAACAGTATCAAATAAATCTTCTCCACTTATCTACCTGACGGGGCTGGCGCACAAAAAGCCTACAGAACTCACGAGCATTCCTTACCCGCCTACGGACAGCAGTCCTGGTCTGATCCATGCTGGTAGTCTGTTGTGATATGATATATAAAAGCAAGGGTGAGGATTATAGCTCAGCAAGGTATATATCCCCATAATTAAGTATGTAAGGATAAATAAAACCAATAATTATACTTTGTATCTCCAAAGCGTTCTGAAAGTTTATATGCTTGTCAAATTTATAATATTCTCAAAATCAACTACAATAGTATATCCACTGGATACTTGTATTCATCTATTTCTCAAAATCATTTATACTCGTACTCATTTTTTTTCAAAATCTCAAGATGTTACTCGATCCAAGATTCTCAAATGGGTGTGATATATATTCATCAACATCCCAATTTAAAACTCAGCCTTATTGGCAGATTTCACAAATGGATTTGATATATATTCATCAATATCCTTGTTTAAAACTCAGCCTTATCGGCTCTCTGTTGTATATTTCACAACTGTTTTTCCAAAATGGAAGAAAGGGACTATACTGGAATAAACCACGTATCGGTGATCAGCCGAATACAAAATTTTTTCTACTAGTAGAAGGAATACAAACCTATCCGCCTTTGGGCTCATCAAGACACTACACAGTGGTTGCCCATTGTCGTGCAAGTCTGAAAGTCAATGGTCACATAGACCATATAACCGTACAATGCGCCACTCCTCGCTTGCATAATGCGCCACTCCGCGCCTGGTCACTGCCCGATACCACTCCGTGCCGGGAAGGCCACATTTCAGTCCCAAGATAATTATATCATTTGCTCAAAATCCTTTTTTGAAAGAATAGGTCGTTAAAAGTTGACCTTTAAATAAGATGATTTATTCATCACTTTTAACTCAATTGATCTTTGGGAGTTTTCGGAGTTTTAAATTTAAAATCATTTTCAAATCCCTATCTGTAGTAGGCTAACACATATATTACTCACTTGTTCGTTATTGAACGAGGAAGCAAAACTCTTATGCTTCTAGACTAAGTTCCCAAAGGTTTTGATACGTTTCAAATGATTAATCTCTTTCAAGAGTTTTGAATAATTTAGAAAGTACCTTTGGGAACTATATCTATTTTTAAATAAATTTTTAGAAGTCCCAAGATATTAAATATATAAGGTCTCATAATAATTTAAGAGGGATTCAATGAATTGATAAAATCTTATAAATAAAACATCTATGTATAAGGTTCAATGAATTGATTAAAACCTTATACATAAAATATCTCTGAATATGGTTCATTGAATTGATAAAATTTTAAGTACAAAGTATTTCTAATTAAGGTTCAATGAATTAATAAAAAACCTTAAATAAAAAATATTTCTGAATAAGGTCGAACGAATGGAGACACCTTAATCAAATAATCAAAACAAGATTTGGTATGCTATAATTGCTCTTTGAATAGTTAAATCTTTATTAAATAACGTGAAATGATTTATAAACTATTTAGTATATTTTTAAATACTTTCTAGATATTTAATTATCCCTTAAGTATCACTTTATAAAATAATCAATCAAGTAAGGGTGTCCCTTAAATGAATAAACCAATATTTCTCGAAGTTTAAGTCAAAATCTCAATCGTTCGCTTGATATATATATTACGCGAACGTACTTTGTTTATCGAAATAGAAATTTTTCGCGTCCGGCTCTCTCTGGAATTAAATCGTTATTAAAATATCTCCGACTCCCATTATCATATATTATATTTGAAATACGTTTCAATTTCTCATAATCGTGTAAAACGAAATTTGTTTTCGTAAACAATCACATAATTCGTATGAATTGATATTATAGACAAGCATATATATTTGAACTGTAAATCATGGCATCAATATCACAACAGTATATATATAGCATGGATAGTATGAGATAGGGTTTCGAAAACTTGCCTCGAGTAATCGAAGTGGTATGGTCTCTGGTGTTTGGTTGGCGATCTATAAACAAGAACCAACGGTCTAAGTTAGTACGCGATTAACGTCTCGCTTTTATTAAGCAACTTTCACAACTACTCAAGTATAACGAATCTCCGATCGTCACATTCTCAACACTTATATTCTCACTTTATAACATGGTCGAGTTTTGAAATCGATCGCTCGCTTTAGAAAGTCCATTTCGAGTTTTAAGCTCTAACGTGAGAAAACGCGCGTCAAAACTAGGTTTTTATGTGTTTCTTGCTTACGCTCGCTTTACCAAAATATTTTTATAAAATCTAAAAATTAATTTTTTCTCAAAATTATTTTTGGAAAGCCTTCTCTACTGTCATATTCATTTTTCATAATTTTTCCAGAATCTCAAAATTATTTTAAGTCCTTCAAAATCACCATGCAAGTGGACTTAAGTGCAGTTGGCTAATCGCAGAAATGTTTTATACTAAAACGACCATAACTCCTAAACCGCAAATCTCCTCATGATGATCTACACATGTATAGAAACTAAAAAACAAGATCTATCTATTTAGAGCCATTGGTTTTCAAATTTTAACCATTTTCATGGCCGAATGTCCTGCAGAAAACAGATCAAGTGCAAGAATGCCCAAACTCAATTTCTACTACTTGATCTTAACACAATCACTACCTATAGCCATCATAAACATAAGTACTTCTCAAGATCCACCCACATAAATCTTATATGCTCTATCTAGTACCACATACATGGATTAAAACTCAACATCTCAAGCCTTTAGCAAGAACATAATCAATACAAACTCAAACAAACACAATCCTTTGGATCTTAACACTACAACAAACATAACTCTTAAATCCAACCATAAAACCTTAAAGGGTTGAAAGTTATATCTTCTTGGATACTAGGAAGGTTAGTGCTAGGATGATTGAGGCTTGGTTTGCTTAGAAAACACTTAGAAGGGCTAGATCCTTAAGAAACAAAACCAAGAAATAAGTTAGAATTTCGGAGTTACCTTTCAGCACCTCATTCAAACATTTTTATAAAATTGAAAAACAATAATTTGAGGCTGAAATTTGGTATGAAGCTTACCCATGATATAGAGAAGATATGGTAAACATTTCATGATATTTGAATGAGTATATTTTGAGTTATGAATTTTTCTTTCTCCATTGCTCAGAAAACCCGAACTGCTGGAATGAAAAATGGGAGAGCCTTAAGTGAGGGAAAAGGGGTTGTTTTCTTTTGTGGATAAAGTGTTGGAATGTATAATGAATATATGGGATGCATGTAGCAGATTTGACAATAATTTGGTAAAGGTATGGGTTGGTTTGATTGTGTAGTGAAGTGAGAAAAGGGAGAAGTATGGCTTGTGTACTTGTTTGTCTCCCATCACTATTCAACAATATTCCACTAACTATTCTAGTTAACTTCTAATCATCTAGTTACACTCCTAACTAATAGATAGGACTTGGTTATACATGGCCAACTTGAATGGGATTTAATTTCTCATTCGTTTATTTTTCGTAAACGTAATCGTTGTTCCATTCCGATAGTTTCCACGTATAACGACTTGTTTTGTAGTGATTTCTTTTATCGCTTATAATCCTATAACCAATTCCATTCCTTCTCTTGATCATAGAAACACCTTGATATATTATTTATTTCATATAGTATTACCGGTTCTACGCCATTCTTTACGGATACGAAAACACGTAGTATAATCGTGAATCTTCGAATTCCGTCGGCTTTTACATTCACTTATTTTCCTCGATAAACAAGAATATGATCTCGGATTCTCAAAATTCCACTATTCATTTTATGATGATCCCCATACGTATTACTTAATCAGCTCAAGTTACTATTCACAGAAGTTTTAAAATATTACAAAAATCAGGGTTCTTACAGTCTCCCCCCTTAAAAGGATTCCGTCCCGGAATCAACTCACAAATAGATGGGGGTACCTTTCTCGCAGGTGGCTCTCTAATTCCCAAGTCGACTCCTCGACCTTGGGATGTCTCAACAAGACTCTGAATAGCTTGACACTCTTGTCCCTGAGTACTTGCTCTTTTCAACCAATAATTTCAACTGGCATCTCAATGTTGGACAGATCTAGTACTTACTCATATTTCACTATATTCTTGGTATCCGCATTATACTTTCTCAACATTGGCACATGAAAAACACTATGAACCTGTTGAAGGCTTTGAGGTAAAGCCAATTTTTATGCCACGGTTCTATTCGTCACAAAATCTGAAAGGACCCATATATCGGGAACTCAGCTTCCATTTCTTTCCAAATCTCATCAGTCCTTCCCATGGTGACACTTTCAAAAAAATACCTGGTCACCCATTTCATACTCTCTGTCTTTTCGTGCTAAGTCGGCATATTTATGTTGTCGGTCTTGGGATGCCGCTAAGCATCCTCTGATCAACTCAACTATGTCCTTCGTTCTTTATACCAAGTTGGGACCTAGTAATTTTCTTTCACCAACTTCATCCCAGTACAAGGGTGAATGGCACCTCCGACCATACAGCGCCTCATGTGGGGGAATTTATACTCGCATGATAACTATGACTGTAGGCAAACTCTATCAAAGATAGGTGTTCATCTCAATAACCTTAAAATCAATTATACAATTTCTCAACATGTACTCCAATGTCTGAATGATTCACTCACTTTGTCCATCGGTTTGGGGATGGTATGCAGTACTCACATTCAGTTTGGTTCATAAGCATTCGTGAAAGCTCCTAAAAAAAATCTGAAGTTGAATCGGGGATCTCTGTCAGATACGATAGCTACAGAGACACCATGTTTTATCACAATTTCCTTGATATATAGCTCTGCTAATCTATCCACCATGTAGGTTTTCTTGATTGGAAGAAAGTATGCTGACTTGGTCAGTCGATATATAATTACTCATATTGCATCACGGTTAGCCTTAGCTCGGGGAAATCCTACCACAGAATCCATGGCTATTTGTTCCCACTTTCACATCGGAATTCCTAAGGGTTGTAGGAGTCCCCTCGGTCACTGATATTCCACCTTCACTCTTTAACAGGTCAAACACTTACTGACCCAATTGGCCATGTCTCTTTTCATGTTGGGTCATCAATAATATTCTTTTGGATTTCGGTACATCTTCGTACCTCCAGGATGAATTGAATATCTAGAATTATGTCCTTCGCGTAAAATTTCATCTTTTAATTCTCGAACATTCGGAATCCAAATCCGGTTCGCATACCTCATAATTCCCTTCTCATCTTTGTCACATTTGACTTCTTCTCAGTCAAAGATTCTCGTTCTTCATTCGTCTTCTCTTCCTGATAATGTCCCATCTTTTCTATCAATTCCGGTTCTAATTTGATCTCAAATAGTCCATCAGTCCATTTACTGGTGACTTCACCTCTATCTCCATCTCCTCGAGTTCTCTCACTAGTTCCTCCGGTGTTGTCAACATCTTGAGTCTCTCTTTACTACTAAGGGCATCAGCCACCATATTGGCCTTCCCTGGGTGATATAAAATCTCACCGACATAGTCTTTCATTAACTCTAATCATCTCCTCTGTCTCCTGTTGAGTTCTTTCTGAGTAAATATATACTTAAGGCTCTTATGGTTAGTGTAGATCTCACAATTTTCTCTATGTGGATATTATCTCCAATTTTTCAAAGCAAAACTATTGATGCTAAGTCTAATTCATGAGTAGGGTATCTTACTTCATATTCCTTCAGCTGTCGTGACGCATAAGCAACCACTTTCCCATGCTGCATGAGCATGCATCCTAATCCTTTATGTGATGCATCACTATAGATCACAAAATCACCCTTTCCATTGGGCAATGCCAACACGAGGGCTGTTACCAAACTCCTTTTCAATTCCTGAAAACTTTCCTAACATTTTTCATTCCACACAACCTTTTCCGTTTTGCAAGTAGGCCTAGTCAAAGGTCCTGATATCTTAGCGAAATCCTGTACGAACCTCTCATAAAACCGGTTAATTCCCAAAAAGTTCCTACTTCCGTGGGTGTGGTTATTCTTTCTCAATGGAAAACTGCCTCAACATTGGTACGGTCAACTAACACTCCTTCACTGCTCATCAATTATCCTAAGATCTGAACTTCATTTTGCCAGAATTCGCACCTTGAGAATTTGGCAAACAACTTTTCTCTTCTCAATGCTTCTACCACTATCCTCAGATATTCCGCATGTTCTTCTTCCATTTTAGAATAGACTAAAATATTATCAATAAAAATAATGATGCACACGTCAAAATACTTTTTAAACACTCGATTCACAAAGTCCATTAAAGCTACTGGGGCATTCTTTAGCCCGAACGACGTCACCAAGAACTCATAATGTCCATACCTTGTGCGAAATACGGTATTTGTCCCTTGTTTTAATCTTCAGTTGGTGATATCCCGTTCTTAGATCGATTTTCGAAAAGTGTACCACTCCTTCAAGTTGGTCAAACGAATCGTCAATTCTAGAGGGAGGGTATCTGTTCTTAATAGTCAGCTTATTCAGTTCCCTATACTTTGTGCACAATCGCATACTGCCATCCTTCTTTTTGACAAACAATATTGGTGTGCCTTATGGTGACACATTAGGTCTCACCATTCCTTTGTTCAACAGTTCTTGCAACTGTGAAGTCAATTCTTTCATTTCAACCGGGGCTAGCCTATATGGGGATTTTTGAAACTGATGTCGTTCCTGATGCTAATTTGATAACGAACTCTATCTCTCGGTCAGGTGATAATCCTGAAAGGTCTTTGGAAAACACATCCTCAAATTCATTAACAACTGGTATGTCACGTGCATCGGGGCTTCTCTCTTAGTACCCGCCATGTATGCTAATTACGCTTTGCTATCTTTCCTCAATAATTACTTCTCTTGAGCAATATTCAAAAATTTCTGGGTCTCATGCTGACCCTTAATCACAATTTCTTTGCCGTTAGGCATTCGGATTTTAACTTTCTCTCCTTTATAATCAATCTGAGCACCATTACTCGACAACCAATCCAAGTTTAAGACCACACCAAATTCTCTCAGCCTGAAAGGAATTAAGTCCAACTTAAAGTCCTTCCCTCCTAGTTCCCACTTGCAGATTAGATGAATCTCATTAATTGGAACAACCTCTCGATTCACTATTTTTATTCGCAATAATTCTCGCGTTGGAATCACATTAAGTTTTAACTTGGCCAAAAATCTCACGATATAAAATACTTAGTTGCTTCAGAATTAAACAGAATATTTGCAGTAACCAAATTGAGTAAAAGGTTACCTGCTATCACGCCCTAGCTGGGTTGGGGCAGTTGCTGGAATAATGTCCTGGTTGGTTGCAATTAAAGCACCTCAGTAGCTCTTTTCCCAAATTACATGCCCCAAGATGTTTCTCCCCACATGACTTATGTTCTGGTAGGGGTGACCAAAACTGGTTATGAAACGTAGTCTTATATTGACCACCTCCCTGGACGATACTCTTGCTTACCGGTTCGCTAAACCTGGTACCACTGCGGGTTGGGACACCGCTCCCCTCTCAGTCCTAATCGGAAACTTCTGTCTATCGCTCTGCCGCCTTGGCTTCCGAACTCCTCTTCTTGCTCTCTTCCTCTTTTTGACTTTGCTCACTCTCTGCCTCTACAATCGAGGCCTTTTTGTACATAGTCTGTTATCTCAAGTAATGACACTCGGTCCTGAATCCATTATTTTAGCCCTTGCTAAAATCTACTTTCCTTTTTCTCTTTCGTGTTCACAAACTCCGGCATGAATCTCGACAGTTCAATAAATTTGGCTTTGTACACAGCCACTGACATCTTATCTTACTTAATCTCTAGAAACTTCAACTCCATCTGAGCCTCCATAAACCTGGGAAATACTTTTCCCCATGTGATAATCACATCAGTCTCCAGGGTTCCTTTAGGTTCCCACTAATAATTTGCTTCTCCTTTTAACATATAATTGGTGAACACAGTCTTTTGCGTCTCTTCAATGGGCACTATCTCAAGGCTCTTTTCCATTTCTTTCAGCCAAGCTTTGGCCTTAACAGGTTAGCAGTCCCTTGAAATTTCTGGGGGTTTTAACAACTTAAAGGCCTTAAAGACATTAGTAACTGGAACAAGATCAACCTGGGTTGAGGGTGAAAATTTAAATTCTCTCGAAGAAGATTCATAATTTGGTCCATGGGGTTTCCGCTCTGGCCTTCTCCCTCGTTTGTACCCATAGTTTCTTCTTCATTATAATCCTCTAAGCCGAATTCATTATATTCAACTTCCTCGTGTTCTTGGTTATTTTGGTTTACCAATTCAGCAGGGTTTGCTCTAGTTTCCCAGTATGTCGGGGTGGCATCGTTATGCTAATATAAAAGATCACCAATATAACATTATTCGCGTCTCTACTCATTATGTTAAAGTCGCTTAATAACTCGCTTTGTTACAAATACATTCTTCATTCCTCTTTAGTTACTCGCAACGTTGTGCCTACACACCTGATTTGATGCATTAACAAAAGACGACATCCTGTCGAGAATATACACGTAGCTCCTAGTGACATCCCATTCTTGGAATTCTGCGTCAGACTTATTGGTCTTCTCCTCCAGTAGTTCGGAGCTTGCTGCGTTGATTGCAGGAGCATGAAACTTTTCAGAAATTATTCTGTCGATTCTCGCTTTCCGTGCCGAACCATAATGGCTTAACGGATGAAATGATTTCGTATTATCGCATAACATTCTCATCTTGGGACACGCTAAAATCTTCCTTATAGGACATAGATTCCTCAATGGTATAGCGAATACCCTTCTTGGTAGAATCGCTGTTCGTCATGTATTGAACCCTTATTATCGGAATAATACTTTCAACCAATTCAGGTAACGTAATAACCTTAATAGTAAAAGAATTAAGCATCTTGATTCTTGTCTAATATGTCTCCTCAAGGACACTCTATAAAGAGCTATGAGTGGCAAGACTCGGGTTTTCCAATCAACCCATGGTATTGGGGTATCGTTTTCATCCCGCTTTCTCCGGAGACTTAGCTCCACTTCTATATCAACATAAAAAAAATCATGTACAATTTTCTCATTTCCTCATTCTGTCGATCTTAAACGATTCCATCAATTTCTGTATAACACTTCACATAAACACTTCAACATAACTCCCGGTAGTCCATCAACAAACTCTATCAGCTCAACCAATGGACTCTCTTTTGCATATAACCCTAAGCACTCTTTTCTCTGAGTGCTACAACTCATTTTCTTCCCTTAATGCTGGCTTTTCAATCGACTGTTAATAACTCAACCAATGCCTCAACTCTTAAGGCTAAGGTCCCCTTGGGTACTACCGTCGCGACTACTCCATAGTAATCCGACTACGAACTCGATGAGAGTTCTTGTTAACTTTTAGATCCTCAGTCTACCCATTTTACTCTTACTGTTTCCAAGACTTATAACCTTTGGCTCTGATACCATTTCTGTAACACCCCCAAAGGTCATGAATTCGGGTCGTTATGATCACTTATTAATTAAATAATTCTCTTTTCACAATATTACTCAACCTTTTATTCAAACTCACACACACACAGGTTATATGCTTGGAAACAGTATCAAATAAATCATCTCCACTTATCTACCTGACGGGGCTGGCGCACAAAAAGCCTATAGAACTCACGAGCATTCCTTACCCGCCTACGGACAACAGTCCTGGTCTGATCCATGCTGGTAGTCTGTTGTGATATGATATATAAAAGCAAGGGTGAGCATTATAGCTCAGCAAGGTATATATCCCCATAATTAAGTATGTAAGGATAAATAAAACCAATAATTATACTTTGTATCTCCAAAGCGTTCTGAAAGTTTATATGCTTGTCAAATTTATAATATTCTCAAAATCAACTACAATAGTATATCCACTGGATACTTGTATTCATCTCTTTCTCAAAATCATTTATACTCGTACTCATTTTTTTACAAAATCTCAAGATGTTACTCGATCCAAAATTCTCAAATAGTTGTGATATATATTCATCAACATCCCAATTTAAAACTCAGCCTTATTGGCAGATTTCTCAAATGGATTTGATATATATTCATCAATATCCTTGTTTAAAACTCAGCCTTATCGGCTCTCTGTTGTATATTTCACAACAGTTTTTCCAAAATGGAAGGGACTATACTGGAATAAACCACGTATCGGTGATCAGCCGAATACGAAAGTTTCTCCACTAGTAGAAGGAATACAAACCTAGCCGCCTTTGGGCTCATCAGGACACTACACGGTGGTTGCCCATTGACGTGCAAGTCCGAAAGTCAATGGTCACATAGACTATATAACCGTACAATGCGCCACTCCGCGCTTGCATAATGCGCCACTCCGCGCCTGGTCACTACCCGATACCACTCCGTGCCGGGAATGCCACATTCCGTCCCAAGACAATTATATCTTTTGCTCAAAATCCTTTTTCGAAGGAATAGGTCGTTAAAAGTTGACCTTTAAATAAGATGATTTATTCATCACTTTTAACTCAATTGATCTTTGGGAGTTGTCGGAGTTTTGAATTTAAAATCATTTTCAAATCCCTATCTGTAGTAGGGTGACACATATATTACTCACTTGTTCTTTATTGAACGAGGAAGCAAAACTCTTATGCTTCTAGACTATCTTCCCTAAGGTTTTGATACGTTTCAAATGATTAATGTCTTTCAAGAGTTTTGAATAATTTAGAAAGTACCTTTGGGAACTATGTTTATTTTTAAATAAATTTTTAGAAGTCCGAAGATATTAAATATCTAAGGTCTCATAATAATTTAAGAGGGATGCAATGAATTGATAAAATCTTATAAATAAAACATCTATGTATAAGGTTCAATGAATTGATTAAAACCTTATATATAAAATATCTCTGAATATGGTTCAATAAATTGATAAAATCTTAAGTACAAAGTATTTCTAATTAAGGTTCAATGAATTAATAAAAAACCTTAAATACAAAATATTTCTGTATAAGGTCCAACGAATGGAGACACCTTAATCAAATAATCAAAACAAGATTTGGTATCCTATAATTCCTCTTTGAATAGTTAAATCTTTATTAAATAACGTGAAATGATTTATAAACTATTCAGTATATTTTTAAATACTTTCTGGATATTTAACTATCCCTTAAGTATCGATTTATAAAATAATCAATCAAGTAAGGGTGTCCCTTAAATGAATAAACCAATATTTCTCGAAGTTTAAGTCAAAATCTCAATCGTTCGCTTGATATATATATTACGCGAACGTACTTTGTTTATCGAAATAGAAATCTTTCGCGTCCGGCTCTCTCCGGAATTAAATCATTATTAAAATAACTCCCATTTTTATATATTATATTTGAAGTACGTTTCAATTTCTCATACTCGTGTAAAACGAAATTTGTTTTCGAAAACAATCGCATAATTCGTATTCATTGATATTGTAGACAAGCATATATATTTGAACTGTAAATCATGACATCAATATCACAACAGTATATATATAGCATGGATAGTATGAGATAGGGTTTCAAAAACTTGCCTCGAGTAATCGAAATGGTATGGTCTCTGGTGTTTGGTTGGCGATCTATAAACAAGAACCAACGGTCTAAGTTAGTACGCGATTAACGTCTCGCTTTTATTAAGCAACTTTCACAACTACTCAAGTATAACGAATCTCCGATCGTCACATTCTCAACACTTATATTCTCACTTTATAACATGGTCGAGTTTTGAAATCGATCGCTCGCTTTAGAAAGTCCATTTCGAGTTTTAAGCTCGAACGTGAGAAAACGCGCATCAAAACTAGGTTTTTATGCGTTTCTCGCTTGCACTCGCTTTACCAAAACATTTTTATAAAATCGAAATATTAATATTTTCTCAAAATTCTTTTTGGAAAGTCTTCTCTACTGTCATATCCATTTTTCATAATTTTTCCAGAATCTTAAAATTATTTTAAGTCCTTCAAAATCACCATGCAAGTGTACTTAAGTGCAGTTGGCTAATCGCAGAAATGTTTTACACTAAAAAGACCATAACTCCTAAACCGTAAATCTCCTCATGATGATCTACACATGTATAGAAACTAAAAAACAATATCTATCTATTAAGAGCCATTGGTTTTCAAATTTTAACCATGTTCATGGCCGAAAGTCCTGAAGGAAACAGATCAAGTGCAAGAATGCCCAAACTCAATTTCTACTACTTGATCTTAACACAATCACTACCTATAACCATCATAAGCACATGTACTTCTCAAGATCCACCCACATACACCTTATATGATCTATCTAGTACCACATACATGGATTACAACTCAACATCTCAAGCCTTTAGCAAGAACATAATCAATACAAACTCAAACAAACACAATCCTTTGGATCTTAACACTACAACAAACATAACTCTTAAATCCAACCATAAAACCTTAAAGGGTTGAAAGTTATACCTTGTTGGACACTAGGAAGGTTAGTGCTAGGATGATTGAGGCTTGGTTTGCTTAGATAATACTTATAAGGGCTAGATCCTTAAGAAACAAAACCAAGAAATAAGTTAGAATTTCGGAGTTACCTTTCAGCATCTCATTCAAACATTTTTATAAAATTGAAAAACAATAATTTGAGGCTGAAATTTGGTACGAAGCTTGCCCATGATATATAGAATTTATGGTAAAAATTTCATGATATTTGAATGAGTATATTTTCAGTTATGAATTTTTCTTTCTCCCTTGCTCAGAAAACCCGAACTGCTGGAATGAAAAATGGGAGAGCTTTAAGTGAGGGAAAAGGGGTTGTTTTCTTTTGTGGCTAAAGTGTTGGAGTGTATAATGAATATATGGGATGTATGCAGCAGATTTGACAATAATTTGGCAAAGGTATGGGTTGGTTTGATTGTGTGGTGAAGTGAGAAAATGGAGAAGTATGACTTGTGTACTTGTTTGTCAACCGTCATTATTCAACACTATTCCACTAACTATTCTAGTTAACTTCTAATCATCTAGTTACACTCCTAACTACTAGCTAGGACTTGGTTATGCATGACCAACTTACATGGGATTTAATTTCTCATTCGTTTATTTATCGTAAACGCAATCGTCGTTCCGTTCCTATAGTTTCCACGTATAACGACTTGTTTCGTAGCGATTTCTTTTATCGCTTATAATCCTATAACCAATTCCATTCCTTCTCTTGATCATAGAAACACCTTGATATATTATTTATTTCATGTAGTATTCCCTGTTCTACGCCATTCTTTACGGATACGAAAACACGTAGTATAATCCCGAATCTTCGAATTCCGTCGGCTTTTACATTCACTTATTTTCCTCGATAAACAAGAATATGATCTCGGATTCTCAAAATTCCACTATTCATTTTATGATGATCCCCATACGTATTACTTAATCAGCTCAAGTTACTATTCACAGAAGTTTTGAAATATTACAAAAATCAGGGTTCTTACAAAAATGAAGTTGGAGCACTTAAGTTTGAAAATCTCAATATTGATAGTAATTCTGAAGATGAAGCTGAAATTAACACAAGCAACAGAATGAATGAAGAGTCAACTGAGCAAGTGAATCATGAGAATGGAAGCCCGTCTCAAACACCTGAATTTGATAGCACAAACTCAGGGGGAGAAAGAGGAGAAAGTTCTGCAACTCATGTCAATGGTGAACAAAATGCAGAAAATTCAAGTCAACAAACTCACACCAGAAAATGGGATATGAGTCACACAAAAAAAAGCAATTATTGGTGATCCAAATGCTGGAGTGAGGACTATAAGTGCAACTATAAATGAATGTCTACATGCATGCTTTCTTTCACAAATTGAGCCTAAGAAAATTGAGGAAACTCTACATGATCTTGACTAGATATCTTTTATTCAAGAAGAGCTAAATCAGTTTGAAAGAAACAAATTTTGGAAGTTGGTTCCTGCACCAAAGAATAAAAGTATAACTGGAACAAAGTGGGTGTACAGGAACAAAATGGATGAAAATGGAATTGTAACAAAAAACAAAGCAAGGTTGGTTGCAAAGGGCTACTCATAGGAAGAAGGAATTGATTATGATGAAACTTTTGCTCCAATTGCAAGACTTGAAGCAATAGGGATCTTTCTTGCATTTGTTGCACACTCAAACTTTAAAGTGTATCCAATGGATTTGAAGAGTGCATTCCTAAATGGTGAGTTGGAAGAAGAGGTTTATATGCAACAACGACCTGGCTTTGAAGATCCAGAATTTCCAGATTTTGTCTAGCAACTTCTCAAAGCTCTCTATAAATTAAAGCAAGCACTTAGAGCTTGGTATGACACACTATCAGAATTTTTGCTTAAACATAGATTCACTAGAGAAACCATTGACAAGACTCTATTCTATAAGTAGCATGGTGGTGATATAATCCTAGTTCAAATCTATGTGGATGATATCATTTTTTGTTCTACTAATAAGAAGTTATGTCAAAGATTCTCAAGACTCATGCAGAGTGAATATGAAATGAGCATGACGGGAGAATTGAGTTACTTTATTGGACTTCAAGTCAATCAAAGAAGTGATGGAATCTTCATCAGCCAAACCAAGTATGTCAAAGAAGTTTGGAATGGTTGATTGTTCACCTGCATCAACACCTATGTCTACAGCTACAAAGTTGGATGAAGATAAGAAATGAAAAAGTGTAGACATTTCAGGTTATAGAGGAATGATTGGATCTTTGTTGTATTTGACTGCTAGTAGACCCGACATGATGTTTGCAATATGTCTGTGTGCAAGATTTCAAGCTAACCCAAAGAAATCACATTTGATGGTTGTGGAGAGAATTTTTAGATACTTAAAGGGAACACCAAACTTGGGATTATTGTAATATCCGGGATATAGCGTGTAATTATTTTTAACAATAAATGATTATTATGTAATTATTATGTGAATTTTGGTGAAATTTGTGATGATGGATCATAATATTTGGATGATTATATATGATAAATTGTGAGTATATTAATTTTATTATGTCCAGAATAAAATATAGATAATTGAAATATTTTTCTGGTTATTTTTGTATCGTTATATGATTATATAAGGATTTATAGATTTATTATTTATTTTCCGTATAATTACAAAACTATTTTATAAAGCCGGGAATCGTCCAACTTCAACCATTTTTACGTTTTTACAACCCGAAACTCTTCGGAAAACTCTTTCCTAACCAAATATGATAATTCCAGACATTTTTCGTGTTTTGACTTTTTCGATCTGGATAACGGTTTAACCCGTATGCGTCCCAGCGTAAAATTTTCGATACGATAATCATTTTGATAAATCAATAAACCCGTATTCTCAAAAGACGGGATAATATTACATTATTTTCATATAAAGTGTTTTATAAGAAGTCCGGTTTGGATAATTATGCAATACAAGTATCAAAATGGATCATTTTTGCAGTTACTTAGCGGCTAAGCAATGTATTTTTTGATCCAACGCGATCCAATACGTACTAATATTCCATAAATATAAATAGCCCTTTTCTTATTTCATTTTATTCGTATGATCATAATCAGACAGTAAAATCCAGTAAGATACAGAGAAAACCCTAATTAAATGTCGCGTTCTTCATAATCAAACGAGGATTCGAAAGCGTTATTGAACTCCGATTCGAGCGTGCCATATATCAAATCGAAGCTCTCGAAATGTTCTTTTTGAATCAATCAACATTTTAGTGCAGAAATCAAGGTTAATTTCTTATTTATTTATTTTAATTCGAATAATTTAATGATTAAAATATGAATTTTTGTTCTTGATGTTGTTTGTATGATTTGATGCTTGAATCATGTAGATATTTTCTTCCCGGTCATTTTGGTATATTATATGACTAATTTGGAGTTCAATAACATGTTCAAATTGATGTTTGATTTTCGAATTGAAAAATTAGGTTTATAGCTTTGAATGTTCTTAATTGAAATTTAGGCGTTTCTTGTTTGGGGGTTATGAGTTGAAATTGATTGCATGATTAAATAGATCGTTTAACCACGAATCGAATGGTGTACAGCGGCGAGAATTTTCCGTCGAGTTTTCCGGTTGATTCACTGATTTTCTAGTGATTTAATTCACATGATTACGTTCCTGGAAGCTTGTACTTCATTCTCTGATAATCTGTAGCGTTTCTGGGTTGTTTGAGGGGTGGCCGGAAAACCTCCGAGCGCCGGCCATGGCTGCCGGCCACCGGAGGTGGAAGGAGGAGGGAGATGGTAAAATTACCATTCTACCCTCCCAGTTTGTAAAATGTTATAAATCAGTCCCTGCTGTTTTGAAATCTTGCAAAAATTGTATTTCTGTTTTCAGAAATTCTAAAAATTATATTCCTATTAATTTTATTTCATAAAATTGTTTTTAATTAGTTTAAATTCCAAAAAAATTCATTAGTTAATTATTCTGAAAATTGTTTTCAATTCTAAAATAAATCTTAATTAATTAATTAATTAATTTTGGTTGATAATTAATTATTTAATTATTAAATTAATTTAAATATTAATTGATTAATTAATTTAATTAGTTATAAATTAATTTTAATTGATTATTTAATTAGATTTAATTATTTATTTGGATTTAAAAATTCCGAAAAATAGTTTCGAGCTTTGAAATATTATTTTAAATTATTTGCAAGGCTCGATAATTATTATAAAATCATTTTAAAGTCACATTCGGGTGTTCGAACCCTATTATTTAATTATAAATTGATTCGGAGAACCGTTTTAATTCTGAAAAATGGTCAAAAACTCGTATTAAATACCTGGAAAATTATTTTATCCCCGAATCTTCTTTGAGTAATTATTTTGATCGAATATCTTACATGCTACGTGCTATATGTGATCTGATTGATGTATAATCTGACTATACGTGCTTTGTTTGACTGTTTTTACTGTAATTTTCAATCCGTACGTCAGATTTGGGTAAAACCAAGGGTAGATAGAAGCTTGTAAAGTGTGAAATGAAATGATAATTAGTATTGATGCATATGTGTAATGTTTAACAGAGAAAGTGAGATGTAGAAAGGGAAAACAAGTGGTCAGTGAGTGAGAATTAATTGATGAGTGCAAGTAAAGTAAGAGCATATTAATAAGGCAAGTGTTTCTGCCCTTCCTTGTAGTATAATTGCAAGTATTTCTAATAGTTCTTGTTCTATATTGCAAGTACTTTGAAGTACTTAACCCTAAACCCCGGTTCTTATTGATCTTGAGCCGCAAGCCTGATTTCTTGTAAACCATTGATTGTTGAATTCTTGGATACGAACCACACCTATACGATACTACTCCACAAATACATATCTACCACATACTGATTCTTGATACGAGATTGCTTAACATACCAACCCTTATGTCTTGTATAATAGAAGAACAATTCTTGTAATTCTTGAACCTCTGGTCTTCTGCTTTCTGATTCTTTCCTTGATTGAAAACCAACCTTTATGACTTCCTTGTTATACCTTCATGGAATTATGAATCACCCTATGCTTTGAGATAAGTGTTATTTATGATTCAGCTTATTGAAATTTCATTATTTATCATGTTGTTATTATATAATTGGATTGTTTTCCAATATGGATCAGATTCATGGTCATGATAGGCCAATGTGTGCCTTGGATCCAATATATAGAGCAAAGCTGGGAGCCTTGCTCGTGGTTAGTGTGTGACTGATCAGCAACCTAACCTTGGTTTTAAAATAAAAGTGAATATCCAATTCTAATCATTGCTTATCAGGAAACTTGATTTCTTATATCATTTCAATTGATCATTGTTTTATCTCAGTGTTGTCATTATGACTTGCTGAGCTAGTTAGGGCACTCTTGCAAATCTGTTTATGTTATTTTCCAGTTAAAAAGAAAACTGATGGTAGCGAGGATCCCCAGACAAGCGTGCGAGCTAGGTATCCAGGTTGAAATGGGATAAACTAGCAGATGATGTTTACACTAGTTTGTGTTGATAGTTTGTAATAAAGTTTACTTCCATTGTAAGATAAATAAACTGAGATTTAGAATGTTTGTAATATAAATAAGGTTGTGTCTTGTGGGCATACTTTAAACTGCTTCGATCCGTGGAATATGGTAAGTAGGGTCATTACATATATATTATTATATTCACAAACAGGTTATGTATGGCGTGTGTATGTTGTGGACCCCAAACTTCTGACCCGGGTTTGGAGGGCACCACAATTATGATATCCAACGGGAACTGGATTTGAAGCTGTTGGATACACACATGCAAATTTTGCTGGATGCAGGGTTGACAGAAAGAGCACTAATGGAAGCTGTTAATTTTTTGGACAAAGACTTGTATCCTGCTATAGTAAGAAACAACAATCTGTGTCAACTTCCACAGCTGAGGCTGAATACATAGATGTTGGAAGTTGCTCTGCTCAAGTGCTTTAGATTAGAAATTAGCTAATGGACTATGTCCTAGTGTTACGCAAAATTCCAATTATGTGTGACAATACCAGTGTTATATCTATTTTTTCTAATCCAGTTAATCATTCTAGAACAAAGCACATTAATGTAAGGTATCATTTTATTAGAGAACATGCTACAAATGGTACTATTGAGCTTATTTTTGTTCCAACAGAAAAACAATTAGCTTACATTTTCACTAAACCTTTGGATGAAGCAACTTTCACTAGACTTGGTGGTGAAATTGGAATGTTAAATTCTTTATCCTAAAGGTAAGAACTCAGCTAATGTGTTATAGCAGATTAATGTCTAGTAAATCAAAATTAATTTGATTTAATTGGAAATTAACTGGAATATGAGTTATAAATATTTCAGAATTCTCTGGATATTTATTTTTCAAAATTCAAAATTTAACTTGGAATTTTTCAAATTCTAAGAAAATTGTCTAACTATTAATTTACATTTTCAATATGTGAAGTTAGCATAAGGCAGAATCAAAAAGAATAAAAGTATATAGAGAACTGAGTTCTCGATAAGTTTAACTGACTTCTCGACAAGTCATTTTGAGGCTTCTCGATAGAGTTCCCGATAAGTCATTTTCCTGACTTCTCGAAGGACTTCTCGATAAGCCTTATAATTACTTCTCGATAAGTCATTGTAGAGAACTCGATATATGTTAATTCATAGAGTTCTCTACAAGTATACATTTTAGACTTCTCGACAACATAAAACTGAAATAATTTAAATTAATAAGTTGTTTCAGTAATTTAGTTTTGATATAAAATCATTCTAATTTTATTTTGTTTTATTCAAATAAAAATTGGAAAAATTCAGTCCACTCAGGATAAACTAGGTATTTATTTGACATCTCGATAAGTCATTATGTAGTTCTCGATAAGATAAGAGTCATAAAAGTGGCATTTTAATATTTATCTATTCTCATATGTGACTTCTCGATAAGCAAATCCCAACCGTTTATTTCTACTTCTCGACAAGTCACTTACCTTCTTCTATAAATACCCAGACTTCTCGACATAACCCCTCTTTACGCTTTTGAGATCTCAAGTGACCTATTTTTACAAATCTTAACTGTTCTCTCTCATTTCAAACTCTTTCTCTCTCAAATCTCTTACCCACTAAAGTTCAAACACTTCAAATGACATCAAACACTATTAGAGTTGTTATCCCTAAGGATGGAACCAACTATCTTGCCTTCACAGATACTAACCAAGCTCCTGATAGCTTCAAGAGCTTTTTCAAGTTTCTATCTGAGACATACTTTGCAGGTGCTCTAACCGCAAATCCAATTCTATATCTGGATGTTCTCAATGATTTCTGAAACTCAGTTGTGATTAGGATAGTTATGCATGAGAACCAAGCTGTATCCATGGTGGTTAACCGCTCTATCCAAGGCCAACAAGTGGAATTTACTGAGAATGATGTCAAACTGGCTTTAGGAATTCCTACTGAGAACATGATGGAGATCCCAACTCAAGAAGAGCTAGCTAAGCTCATGGACTTTATCAACTACAGTGAGAAGATCAACCTGGCTAGCTTGAATAAGAAGCATCTGAAGAGGGAATGTTCATTCCTATTTGACTCAATTGTGAGGGCTTTCACCTGCAGGAAGACATCGTAAGATAACATATCAAGTGTTGTTCAGAAGCTGGTGTTCTCTATGGCTTACAACAGACACCTTAATATGAGGCTTTTGATTAAGGAGGAACTCAATACAAGGATCACAATGCCTTTGGCTACAAGAGGTAAGGAAATTTTCTTTCCTAGGTTTATAATGTCTACTTTAAACCATAAAGTTCAAGACATTCATTTACTTAATGGTATTGATAGAACAAAGATAGGCAATTATAAACAAGTGTCCAAAATACTATTTGGCTCACTTATTACCAAGAATAAGGTACCTTTAATTCTTAGAATCACACTATTTATGTTGGAGAGATTTAGGACTTACCCTTACCATATGCTTGATATAAGGTCTAACGTTCAAACTAGTACAGTTATGGCTCCTATGCCTGTGGAAGAAAAAACACAGGAACACCAACAAGGGCCTTCCACAACTGAGACCCTTCCTTATTTACTATTAAAATCTAGGAAACCAACCACTTCATCCTCTCAAAAGGGTGAGGTGAGTAAAAAGGAGAGAAAGCAGGCACCATTGACTGTTATCAATGAGAGTTGTGAAGAGCAAATACCAATAGAGTCTAACATGCTCAATAAACCAAAAAAAAACTATAAAAGTTGAGCTTACCACTCAATTAGCTACCTCTTTAACCTCCCAAAAGGATGCAGTTGTAAAAGAGGGATTAGAACAGACTCTAGAGGCATCCTCTCAACAGGGTGTCTCTATTGAACAAAGCACTCTCCCTAGTGCATCTTGTAAAGAGTCTGCACCACAACTTGAACACATTCAAGTTTATGAAAGAAGGAATCATAATGGCATACAAACTGAGAGCACGCCTTTTGAAGCTCCCTCATCTATTCAGGGGAAGCTGCCAATACATAATTCTCAAATCACAAATCTTATCTCTCAAATTTCTTTTACATATAATGAAAATTTGAATCCAATTCTCAAGTGTTGTCAAAATCAAGTGACACGGTTCAAGAGACTGTGCTCACCACCCAGGAACCACATTCAGCTGGGGAGAGGCTACACTCTGGGGTAGACCTTGATGACACCAACAAAAACACAGGGGTTTCATCAGTTTTTACTGAAGACCCTGTGGTAGTATCAAATGCACCTTCATGTGCAAATCAATCCTCACAGATTGAAAGGTTTGAGGGCAGTACACCCGAGGGGGAGCTATCTAAATCCTCCCCAATTCAATTGGAGGTTCCTCATGTAGGGACAACTCCCCTCCAAACCCTGGCTGAGATTACTTTATCAATTAAAGCTAAGAGTCCAATTATCAATGATCCAATTATTGGGGAGACAAGTCCAGCACATTCAGGTGCTAGTTCTTTGCAAGAAGAACAAGGGTTTGAGGCCATGGTACATGATAGTAACCTGTTCAAATCCCCTCTAATTCCAATGGAGGTTTTCACTCTTGGTGAACAACACACTATCATAACCACGGTTTCTACTGTGATTTCAACTGTGATTCCAATCACAAGGTTACTATACCTCTCAACCCTCCACCTCAAACTAAAAAGACACCCCTTCTACATCCAGTCCCATTTAACAACCTTCACACCTCATCTCACAGTGGCTACAAGATGCTCAAACTCATCCAATAACCATGAATGACCTCCTTGTGGACCAACTCTCTGGCCTTGCCAACATTACCCAACAGTTACTTAAAACTGATATGTCCAATCAAGATTATCATAAAATCTTGTTGTTCTACAAAGAAGATCTTGAAAAATAGCAACAGAAAATTGTAAATGAAGCTGAGCATGATGGAAATATTGATGCTTGGTTGTCTATAGATTCAGCTTGGAAATGGATGAGGTCTTGGCTATATTAAGAGAAGAGTATGTCAATATCCTAGGAAGCAATGCCAAGACTCTCAGTCCACAGGAAGTTTATGATGCTATTATAGAAGTTTAAAAATCACAGCTCAAAACTTTTCACTTTATTGGTAAAGTACTTCAACAGACTCTAAATAGTCATCAAGACAGGATTGTGAGATTGGTGAAAGACAAATTGGATGACCCTGTGCCAACTCAGGTAGAAATTAAGAATAAATTCAACAAATTTGCTGATCAAATGGCAAAGTTTGATGTCACTAGCATGCAGCAGAGCATCAAGAAATTAAAGCAATCATTTCTGGCTTTGCATAAATTTGTCCAAAATCAAATCACAAATAACAATGACACAATGGTTGTTATGGATCAAAAACTAAGGTATAATAATTGTTGTATTTATTACTAGGGAATGTGAGCTTCGAGACTCGATTTGACTGCTCTTGTGTCTCGTGACTCGATATGCCTTAATACGATGCCTACGTACCTTGTTGATTGCCAAGGATCAAGTCAAAAAATGTAGTTCTGATTGGTGGGGGTGAGACCCCTTTTGTAGATATTGAAAATCCTTGAATTGGACTAGATCTAGGAGACTTGGTGGGCAAGTCTCAGAATTATAGTGGACATTGGAGTCCTAAGAGGTAGGAAACTGATTCCTTATCCCACGAGGTTCCTAGGAGGCCAATCTACAAGGATCTATATCCCCACTAGAACTCATCTTAACAGCTGATTTATCCCTTATTAATTAATTGGGAAATTAATTAATATTCAGGGTTTTGGGCCCTTTCATATGGGCATAGTTGTCTGCCCAATTCTAATAAAATTAGTGCGATATTAATTACACACTCAGGGTTTATTTTATTCCCTATCATTTGCCCCCCAACTTTTGGGAAACAATGACAAGGTTTCGTAGAAGTTAAGTTCATTCGTCCCCTTACAGGGTATCATTTTTGCTTAAAGTGTGTAGCGACCTACACATTTACAATGATTTTCTTTTATTCCTACTATTTTAGGAGTTATTTTAATTTTCAGGAATTTTTTCCTCAATTCTGGGATTTTTCCTTAATTTCCAGGAATTTTTCCCTTAATTCTGGGATTTTACCTTAAATTCAAGAAATTTTTCCCTTAATTCTGGGATTTTTCCTAAATTTCCAAGAATCACTCCTAATTTTCCAAAAATATTCATATTTTAAGGAACATTTTAAGGAATTTCTGCAATTTTCCATAATTTTTTCAGGAATTTTTTCCCTTTCTTTCCTTATTTTTCTTTTTCACTTCCTTTTTTCTTTCTTTTTTCTTTCTTCTCTTTTTTTTATATAAGGTTCGACCAGGAATCCTGTTCGACTAGGATCCTGGTCAAATTATCCTCCATATTGCCCAGGTCGAAGATTTTTCGAGCAGGAACTATTCGATCAAGATCCTTATCGAATTTCAGTCAGGATTCTTCATTTTTTTTGTTTTCGACCAAGATTTCGTCCTTTTCGGTCAGGATTTATTTTTTTGACCGAATTAGCCCTTCTTTCTAGCCCTGCTCGAAGGCGTTTTCAACCTCAAACATTCGACCAGAAATTCAATAAGAATCCTGATCGAATTGGGTCAGGATTTTATATTTATTTATATATATATATATTTTTTTTGGGTCATCTCCTTTCTGGGATTTTCCTTTGGGCCCTGATTTCTTAGCTAAGTGGGCCTTTATTTTGCAGGGCCTTCATTTTAAGCATTTGGGCCCTTATCCGGGCTTGACATTCTTTCTCATGCCCAAAAACTTTAGGTTGATTATTTTTTAGACTTGGATCCTTTTATTGGGCTTTCATAATCCCAGGCCTAGCAAAATTTGGGCTGGGCTGTAATTTCAAACCCAAATTCCAGAATATTCTAGAATTTCTTTATGTCACTTTTGTTTCCAGATTTTTCTGGATCCTTCCAGAATTTCCTCAAGAATATATATTTAAATCATTTTTTTTCCCAAAACTCTATAGAACATTCCTGAATTTTCTTGTTTTTGGGCCCAAATGGGCTTTTTCAGGCCCAACTTGCCTTCCAAGTGGCTATATAAGACTGAGGTGGGAGTGTGATCTCCCCACACTTCTCATTTCACTGCTCAAACTCTCAAACACTCTCCTCTCCTCTCAACACTCTCAACACTCCTCCCTCTCTAGGAATTTTTCGGCCATCTCCTTAGCCTTTACCGGCCTTTTTCAAGCTTCCAAGCTTTTTTCCTCCTCCATTAATGGCAGACAAGGGTGCTGAGAGAGTGGCCAAGATTGCCTCAGCTTCAAAACGAGGTAACGATATTGAAATCAGTTATTCTTACATATATTTACTAGATATGATTAACACTAGAGGGGACGAGTACCCCTCTAATGCACATCTTGATTCATTTGATTATTGCAACACCTGGCATAATATAGATTTTGAAAAAATGAACGCTCTTTATAACGTTCGTCCTTCCCTTAGGATAGTTCCAGTTAGCGGTGGTGATCGTACTTGCCACTGGAAACCAGATACTCTTTTCATTTACACAGATGCCCTTAAGGCTGGGCTTAGGTTTCCTTTCCACGATTTCATCCCTCATTTTCTTGCAGACTTGCAAATCAACCCTGTCAGCTTCCTCCAAATGCCTGGAGGAACATTTTATGTTTCATGGTTTGTTGTCTTAGGGAAGGTTTTCCTTTATGAGTAGCAGTTTTTAGGAAAATCTTCCAGTGTTATAACAGTTCTCAGAGTCTTTGTGGTTGGGTCTATATTAAACAAAGGCCCAACTGTAAGCATATTTTTAATAGTGCTTCCATTGTCGACAATAACCAACATTGTAGGGGTAGTTTTGTTGGGTTAAGGTGGGAGAATGGGGACTGGGTCACCCTCTTCAGATATTCCTTCGGGAAGGTTAGCGATGGTAGCCTCAAATCCATTCACCTAACCCTTGAGGAAACTATCATTTATGATGAGCTCACCCCGGATGATGGTGCCACTACTAGCTAGACTCTTTTAGAGGAGTTTTACCTTATTCACGTGGGGCTCTCCTCGGTTTCTCAATAGGGTATTTTTCTTCCCTTCTGATTTTTACTCTCTTCCATGCATTATTGACACCACTTATTTTTGTTTTTCTCATGTTTTTGCAGCTGCTAAGGAAATTAATGAGGATAACGTGCCTGTTGTTGAGGAGACCGCGAGGATGAAGAAGGCTCGTCTTGCGGGATTGGACACCCGGGGGAAGGCTACAGAGCCTAGGCTCTTAAGGAAGCATAAGGAGCCCATGGTGGAGGTTTCTGCTGAGGGAACTGAAGCCCAAACTTCCCCTATCTCTGTTGCTGCTCTTGCCTCTGCTGCCACTGGCGCTTTCCAGCCTCTTTGGGGATTCCGCCGAGGGGATACTGTGGTTGGATCCACAAAGCATGCTTGGGATTGGTCTTAGCACGGTGTAACCCCCAAGGATTTCACTGATGTTATGGCTGCCGCAAACCTGGAGAGGATAAAGCTCATGGGAGCTCAGTCCTTGTCCTCGGTATGACTCTTTCTTACAAATTTACTCTCTATTTACTTGTAGCATTCACTTGCCTTATACCTTTGTTTATTATTTCAATTCAGTCTAACGCCTACTTCCAAGGCGTCGTGAGGTAAGCTGAATCGTGGAAGAGGGCTTCGGACAAAGCTGACAATTCCCTCGGGAAGCAGCAGAGGAAGTACGCTTCTTTGGAGCAAAAGTTGAAGCGTAAGGAGGAAGAGCTCGGAGAGTGCAATGCTGAGATAGTTGTGCTAAGGGCTGAGAAGGACAAGGCGATCGACAACTACTTGGACTCAGAGGAGTTCACCCAGTCTATGAGGGTGAGGGACGACTAGGTGTTCCCTGGGTTTTTTAGGGCTGGCTGGGACACGGCTCTTGGGACCATAAACGAGGCTTGTCCTGATATTAACCAAGCGGACTATGTCTGCCCTGACGACGAGGCTTTACTACAGAGGTTTTGTACTCGAGTGGTTGTCTCGGATCGTACCCCTCAGGACCCGCTTCTTCCTCCCGAGTCATCTTCTAGGCCTTCTACGGATGATAACTCTTCTTCCTCCGGGACCACTGAGATTTCCGGCGAGAGTGGCGGAGATGATGATATGGATGCTGAGGGCACCTTTGCTCCTTAGAGCTTTTCTAGCCCTGCGTGGCTTATTTATTTATCTTTGAGACTTTATTCATCAGAATTTGTACTATTTATTTGAACCAGTTTTATTTATTGAACTTTATGCTTTCATCTCATGCACTTAGTTTACTTGCCATACCAGAGGGATTTAAACATATTTCAAAAACTTTCTAAATTTCATCAACTGTTGGGATTCATCCCTTACACAAGTCTTAATAAACCTCAAAATAAAACTAAAACATGTAAATCCTAAGCAAGCAAAGCTTCAAGGTGCTTTTCAACCTACTTGTCATCTTGACAAGTGTGAATCATCCTTAACCATTTTACACATAGTAAATCTTAAGGTTTTGTGCATTCCAAGTTCTCGGGACTTCAAAACCATCCATAGTCTCCAGCTTGTAGGTTCCTCTTCCTTGAACACTTTTGACCTTGTATGGCCCTTCCCAATTTGGGGCAAGTTTCCCTTTCTGCCCAACACCAGACGCTTCCACCTTCCTCAGGACTAAGTCACCTTGCTTGAAGAACCTTTCCTTCACCCTTAGGTTATAGTAGAATGAAGCCTTTTTCTGATATTCCACTATCTTCGCATGTGCCTCATCCCGTACTTCATCAATTAGATCCAGGGCTTATCATTGCCTTTCCTCATTTTCCTCAGCATTAAAAGCTTGAATCCTGGGAGACGAATGTGATATTTCTACAGGAACAACCGCTTCTGCCCCGTATGCTAACATGAATGGAGTTTCTCCAGTAGTGACTCTACAGGTAGTCCTATAGGCCCATAGTATTGGGAGTATTTCATCCACCCAGTTATTCCTCGACTTCTCGATCCTCTTCTTTAGTCCATCCAAAATTATTTGATTTACCACTTACACTTGCCCATTGGCTTGTGGGTGAGCTACGGAGGTAAATTGTAAGTCAATCTCATTCTCCTCATAATACTTCTTGAATTCCTCATTGTTGAACTGTGTTCCATTATCAGTAACTAGGATACAGGGAATTCCATAACGGCACATGATGTTTTCCCACAAGAATTGTGCAACCTTTTTAGTTGTGATTTTGGCCAAAGGCTTGGCTTCAATCAATTTAGTAAAATAATCAATGGCTACAATCAGGAACTTCCTTTCTGTCGTGGCCATGGGGAAAGGTCCAAGTATATCTGTTGGGAATATGTTGTGAACTTGATGATTACATTAACAAAACACCTTAGTAGATTCAACTTAGTAAAAAATGTAGCACTCGATGGATGATCAGATATAGTCCCGACGGATGACTCAATATAATCCTGACGGATGATGATTTGATATCCATCGAGTGAGTAGCTTATGTAACAATAAGTCATGTAGCACATTTCTGTAAAAACCTTTGTATAGATTCTGTAGTAGCATATAAGTCATGTTGACTTTAATTAGATATATAGAATAGGTTGATTAATTGTAAATATAAGATGTCTTGTAATTCTGCATAAGTGAAATGAAGTCAAGTGTCAAATAGCTACCCGATGGATGATCAACAAAGCTCCCGACGGATGATCAACAAGGCAACCCGACGGATGATAATCATGTACCCGATGAATGATTATCTCCTCCTTCCCCAGTGTACTTGTTCAATCTTCCTTTTCGAATGAGGAACTCTATTTCATCTTTCAGTTTCCTACACTCATCGGTGTCATGACCAACATCTTTGTGAAATCTACAATATTTTCTCTTATCTAGTTTGGTAGGATCAGCCTTCAAGGGTTTAGGCCAACGAATATCTCGATCTTTCTCGATTTCCATCAAGATCTGGCTTCTAAGAGCATTTAGCTTAGCATATTCAGTGAACTTTTGCCCAAGTCCTTCCTTCTTTGGGGTTGAATCAGGGTTTTGCTCAGTTCTAGGATACTTGTCCTTAGCGATATATTACAGATCAATTTTCCGCTTCTTGACTCCAGTGGGCTCGTTACTTACTACTGTCTTCCTCATGATCTCCTCTACTTTGATGTACTTCCCGACCCTATTTTGAAGCTGCAACATGCTTTCAGGGGGGGCGCTTGGCCAAGGACATCTTGAAGAACTCATCCCTAGTTCCCTGTTGCAGTGCTATCATAGCTACCTTGTCATCAAGGTCCGGGACTTTTGAAGCTTCCTTTGTGAAACGATTCAGGTAGTCTCTCAAGGATTCCTTTGCTCCCTGCACAATGCTCATGAGGGATGCTGAACTTTTCTCATGCACTCTTCCGTTCGTGAATTGCTTAATAAAAGCCTGACTTAATTCTCTGAAGGACCCAATAGAGTTCGGGGGCAAATGACTATACCATCTTGGAGCCATTCCCGACAGGGTTTGAGGAAAGGCCCGACACTTAATAGCGTCATTCACGGGCTGCAACAACAGTGAATTAGAGAATGCCCTAACATGATTAGCGGGATCTCCAGTGCCATCATAAGCTTTGATAGGGGGCATCTTGAACTTCTTTGAGATATGGGCATTCATTATCTCTTCAGTGAATGGTGGAGTAGGATCATCAAGATCTCCAAGGGGGAGAAGGTTGCTTGCCCTTGGGACTACAGTCCTTCTTTGTGACGGACCATCCAGGTCTATGATTGGAGGAGGATTTCTCCCCCTAGGTGGTAGTGGGGGTCTGGGAGCCCGGTGCGCCTCTAACTCGCGATTCAGCCTTTGAGTCTCAGCCTCGTGAGCCCTAATTCTCTCTTGTACTTCTTTGGGATTCGTCCCTCGGGTGCTCCCGGGATGTTGGTTACCATCAGGCATCGGCTCTTTGCCAGCACTTCTCCTTCTCGGGGTCACTTCATCATCCGAAGATTCGGAGTCTCTCTCAGTATAAGGACCAGAAAATTCCTGATCCTCCGGGATAGGAGCCAAACCTTGTATATAGGGGGTATTTGCCCCCGTGCTTCGCTCCGTCCAGCATGTCCACTTCCTCCAACCTCGGGGTAAAGGGGCATCCCATAAGGGGGGTTAGTGGTCATAATGGTTGAATACTCATACCCAATGGGTCGAGAATTCACCAGTGTATATAGCTGTTGAAGTTGGGGATTCATCCCTTGAGGGGAATCGTCCCTTGAGGTTGAGGTTCAGTTATCCTTACCTGGGCTCCTCCTTGGGTGGCGACATAGGTTGAATGCAGAGGTACCTCCATGGTTGACGAAATTGTTTGGGTTGTCCCCGCTGGTGTTCCTCCTTCAAGGGCACTGCTTCCTCTCTGTGTTCTCACCATGGTTGTTGTTGCGTTTCCCACAAACGGCGCCAAATGTTATGGATCAAAAACTAAGGTATAATAATTGTTGTATTTATTACTAGGGAACGTGAGCTTCGAGACTCGATTTGACTGCTCTTGTGTCTCATGACTCGATATGCCTTAATAAGATGCCTACGTACCTTGTTGATTGCCAAGGATCAAGTCAAAAAACGTAGTTCTGATTGGTGGGGGTGAGACCCCTTATGTAGATATTGAAAGTCCTTGAATTGGACTAGATCTAGGAGGCTTGGTGGGCAAGTCTCAGAATTATAGTGGACATTGGAGTCCTAAGAGGTAGGAAACTGATTCCTTATCCCACAAGGTTCCTAGGATGCTAATCTACAAGGATCTATATCCCCACTAGGACTCATCTTAACAGCTGATTTATCACTTATTAATTAATTGCAAAATTAATTAATATTCAGGGTTTTAGGCCCTTTCAAATGGGCCTAGCTGTCATCCCAATTATGATATAATTAGTGCGATATTAATTACACACTCAGGGTTTATTTTATTCCCTATCAAGGGTCAAATTGGATCAACTACATCAAGCTAGATATGAACCCTCAGCATTATTGATGGAGGGAATAAGGGAATATGTTCAAGCCACATTTGGTTCTCCTCTTTCTTCAAGCTCACACCAATTTATCTCCACCTCCACAAATCTCCAAATCTAGTCTCGAATCTGTAAGCCTCTAATGATTCAATCACATCTCAGGTCACAGCTCTCACTACACTAGTGTGGAGTCAACAAGGATATCAGGACCCTAGTAGACTCCCATAAACATCTCCAAATGCAAAATTCTGTCTTATTGGAAGCTATTATAGGTGCCTTGAATGTTCCACTACCTGCTCTACCTGAAGCTGTGAGGCCGGAAATTCCAACTCATCTACTTCTGCCTGCTACCAAGACTAAGGGGGAGATAGAAGCTAGAATTCAACAATCTAAGGAAGCTAGAAAATCTACACGATCAAAAGAAGATGGAAAATCTACTACTCATTCTGGTCAAAGATGTACACAAGTAAAAATCTCTCAGGATGTTGGAAAAGATAGAATTTAAAAAGCTGCAGAAGGACCTGTCAAGAAAATTTCAATAAGCTATTAGCAGTTCAAAGAGTGTCTCTTCATAACATCAACATCACTTACAAGAGACCTTTTGCCAACAACATTAGTTTTCTACGAGTGGTGATAGTAAAGATTGGAAACTTTTTGGAAAAGAGAATAGTGGCCAATGTCAATGACTGTGGTTTGGACAGGTGTCTACAGGTGTCTCTCTTAAATCTTCAAACCATGAGAGCATCTGAGCTGGATGTAATAATTGATAGAGTTAATCCAATCATTCTAGAAGACACCCAATTGCTAAATGAACTCAAAAAAAACTCAGATTGCTGCTTTTCGTGAAGCCTATCTCCATCCAAGCAAGGGGTGGCCTATATATGTCCACAAACCAAAAAATGCAGATACTTCACAGTTCCCAAAAACTGTGTGAGGGGAAATATAAAATTAATTATGACATTGGAGACTGATCTCAAGACCAAGAAGAACAAAACAGCTGAAGATGAGGAGATGATCAGGATGCTGGGAAGATACCTACAGAATGCTGAGACCATGTTGCCAACTACTTAATTCAACACAAAAGATGACAAGGATGATGATAAGCAGAAGAATGATGAGAAAAAACCCTCGGGCTCAAATCCAAGTCAATCTTCTAAAGAAACTGGAAATAAAGTAGAAGAGATGAAGCGGGATGAAAAGAAGAGGGATGATAGAAAAAAAGGGCGAGGAAAGCAGGTTGAAAAAAGGTGGAGAATAAGGTGTCAAGAAAAATGTCCTACAAATCTAAATCTCACAAACTCAAACCACCAAGCCTAGCCAAACACTATCCCAATCAAACCTACCTCAAAAACAAATTTTTTTGTATAAACAAACTGCAAACACACTACTCAAAATACCAATCACATCCAGTCATATCACACTAAAGAAAATCACAAACCTACATTCATTCAAGCCTCCAACCATAACTCACTTCAAGTTTGTTGGAAGAAAACCAAAGAAAATTCAAGCTGGTGTTGGGGTCATCTGGAATTGTTTCAATCAAACTGACTTTCTGCCACTAAATATGTGCACCACATATAATGACTTTTTCTAACAATTAGCTGAAGAAATTGTCAAAGTTTGGGTTGTATCTTTATTAGAAGTTAGAATGTACTACTTGGATGGCACCTTCATTTTTTTAGCAGGATAGTAATGGAAACTTTTTCAACCACATAATTGAAGAGGGTAATTAGCTTGATGAAGGATAAGGATACAAGCACAAGAATGTGGAAGGTTGTGATGCCTGAAAGGTTAAGGGAAAGGGATGAAAGACATGCAAGACTGAAGGATAAAAAGGGAAAATGGATAAAAAAATATAAGCTAAAGAGTTAGACATGTTTGAGCAGAGGTCAAATGAACTCAAAGCAAGGGGGTTGAGTTGAATATCAAAGGATGGACACTTTGTGAACATACAAGTTGGCAGATTCTCAAGATTCAGAGTTGGTTACTTAAATGGTTACATATTAGATGAATGTCTCAAGCTAGTAGAAGCTCTAAAAGGGACTGAAATAATAGAGGAACTCCAGGTGCTAGTAAACCTAAAGGACCTCATTAGAAAATAATCAGGCTATGAGAAATGTACTTGATGATTGTAACTATTGAATTTATGTAATCATCAAATGTATAAAAGTTGTATTTGTTAATCTGTCAGTTTTATGTAATTATTTTTTAACTTAGGGTTAGTCTTGTTATCAAGCATGAATTTGTGATAAATAATCTTCTCACAATTTGAGGGAGATTGTTGTGCAAGATATGCATGTATAATAACAAGACTAAGTCACACTGCCAACCCTCAGATTCAGTTGTATGATAGTCTATATCTTTATTATGTATTGTATTTCTTGAGTCTATAAAAAGGTTTGAAGATTAAACTAGAGCATTTTTCTGTAAATAGTTTCAAGCCTAAGAATAAACTATGGAAGAAGAACAATTAAAGATCATGCCTCAGAGAAAAGATGTAGAAGCTTGGAGTTGAATAAATATATTTTATGAAAAATGTTCTAAGTTAAGATATCGACAAGTCACAGATCAATTTATATTGAAAAGTCATTCGAGAACTCTGGAATGACTTATCGAGAAGTCGAAAATGGCTTCTAAAGAAGTCTCGAAGATATCGACAAGTCAAATGAAGATGTCAAGATTTGGAGATATCGACAAGTCATTTTTACATGTAGAGAACTCGGAGATATTTACAAGTCAAATGAAGATGTGAAGATTGGAGATATCGATAAGTCAATTTATCATTAGAGATCTCAAATATATCGACAAGTCAAAATATATAAAGAGATCTCAGAGATATCGACAAGTCAAGTACACTTATAGAGAAGTCAGAGACCTCGACAAGTCAAATACACTTATAGAGAACTCAGAGATCTCGATAAGTCATTGTACTTATCGAGATGTCACTTCTCTATAGAACAAACTGGAGATTTTTGACATAAACCTCAAATACAGTAATACAGACAAGTTAAAGATTCAAGATTATCAATCAATAAATGATATATTCACTTAGATTGGAAAGTCCACAAAAGTAGCTTGAATAGTACAAGATCAAGGGCCAAGATTAACTGACAAAGGATGGTCACAGACCAACAAGATTTGGAAAGATTTATTAATCCAAAAATAGAAAGAATCAGAGATAGCTTAGAAAAGGGTTTAGTACATCTTATTGCATGTTGTGTAAACCCATGTTTACTAATATATAAAGTAAACACTGGTCGTCTATTTTTAGGAGTAACAAACGGATCTAAATTTTTCTTGTACTCTCTCAAGGAAGAAGTTGAGTTCTTATATTTTAAGAACACAAAATTTGTACCAAGACAAACTTACTTAATACAAATTAAGTGCGTTTTGAAATTTGTGCTTGTTGTTTAAATTCTGCCAACACATTATCTCTGTAATTAAACTGCTTTGTTCACATACCATATCCAAACTGTTTGAAAGGCTAAAAATTAAGAAACACATTCACCCCCCTCTGTGTTACACTTAATATCTAACACTTTCTTTGTGTTGATATAGGCCAAGCCAAACTCTGTGATGAACTTTAGCTAGTGTGTAGAGAAAACTTGGAGCTTTCTTTCCCTCTAGTCTGGGTTGTGTTGAAGTAGGCCGAGCCGGATTCTGGGAATTTTTTTTACTGGCTTGTAGAAAAAAATTTGAGAGCTTTCTTTCCCTCTAGTCCGGATTGTGTTGAAGTAGACCAAGCTGGACTAATGGATGAACTTTAGCTGGCTTGTGGAAAAAATTTTATGCTTTCTTGCCCCCAGTCCGGGTTGTGTTGAAGTAGACCAAGCCGGACTATGAGATGAACTTTAGCTGACTTGGGAATTTATTTTTTGAGCTTTCATGCCCCTCAGTCTGGGTTGCGTTGAAGTAGACCAACCTGAATTCGTAGAGAAAAATTTGAGCTTTGCCTCATAGTCCAGGTTGTGTAATAATGGACCAATCCGGAATTGAAAAGAAAATTTTGAGGTTTTTTGCCCTAGTCTGGATTGTGTAAGGATATTGATCTGGGTCCGGGTCAAAAATCTGGAAGTTAAATCAATTCTTGTCATTTTCTCCCCATTCTATTCAAATTTTGACAGCTTGTTTCTCCTTGAAACTTGTTCCATAATGATGAAAGTTATTAATTACAGTATGTTATTCACTAATAATCAACTAGGTTAATTTTTAAAGGGGAGGTTGAATACAAATTAAACTTTTCAAGTTAATTTGGGCATGAGAAAGGAAATATGAACACAAATGTTTATAATTTCAGGTGGGTTGTTTTTTGACTTGCCGATTGAGGTTTATTTCAAAGAAATAATTTCTTACAATTACAAATATAATCTCACATCTGCGATTTCCAGTGTTTCACTCAGAGGAGGATATCTCTAAAGCCATGTGAAAATGAAGAACCTATTTTTTAAGTGAAACACTTAACTACTACTTGAGGTATATATCACCAAGTTACAAAGCTTGGTAGAATAAACATATTGCAGTCTTCGAGGTCTAGCAAAGTTACTTCTTCATTCTCTTTCCCGTGATGCTTGACAAATGAGGATAGATATTATCTTGATATACAGCCTTGAATATCTCTCCAAATTGCCATGCACGGAAAATGAATGTTTCTTCTTCTTTAGAATCCCAGATCGCATGCAAAGTTTGTCCCGGATACTCATCTTCTTCTCTAAGATGCCTATAAGTTCATGTGCTATGACAGTCCTAGGTTTTGACCACTGTCACGTCACTAGCAGTAGTTATAGCCTGCGTTAGCCATTGATAACTGTTAGCCATAGAACATCCTCATCCATTAGAAGTCATTCTGCTACAGTTTCCCTTAACCATTGATAGTCACTTGATTAGGAGTTGATAGGATGATGTACATAGAAGTTGATATTTCTCTTCATTTAGTAGTCGAAGATTTACTTCACTTAATTTGAATTACATGGTATCGAATATTTAAACTTAGACATCCTATTTTAGATTATCCATTAAGTCAACATGACTTCTGAATGAATAAATGCATTGATATCTATTTATTGAGATCTCAGATAAGATGTTATAATGACCACATCTTTTGATGAGCTACTCTTCTAATTGCTATCCCTTAGGACGGTTACCAGTTGGAGGTTACATTCCATCTTAACATAATTATGCAAATGTAGTTTTGTTTATTATTAGAACTTAGGCTTGATTCCTAACATTCTGCCCGAATTAATGACTGATAGTTAATAGCCATAAATTAAACCCTTTATGATAACAAAATACATCATGATAAATTAAGCATTGGGCGTGCATAACTATGTTATGTTAAGCTGCTCAAAAATGAAATGTAAAAGGAAATAGTTTTGAGGAAAGATTTTACTCTGAAAGTTGCTCCTTCTATCTGAGCATGTGTGAACATGTTCTTTCATATATCTTTGCAATTTGAAATTTCAATATATCCTTTTAAGAAAGATCTTTTAATCCTTTATTTTGACAGACTAGCTTTCCAGTAAAACTTTGAAGATTTAGACTTCTGGAAGTGGAAGTACAATTTACAGTTTCTGCTAAGTCTAGGCATAGCTCCATGTCAAAGATTGCATATCCTTCATTGATGAACTGAGATGGATTTTATAAGCTACTACTTTTTTTCTTATGTTCACACACTCCTATAGTTACAGTTAGGTAAATTGTAACTTCTCAACTTCCTGGATCTTGTTTGGATGAAGTTTCTCTTGGAAAAGCACTCTTCTGTATTGGCAAAATACATGATTGTTTCTTTTCTTCGGTCTCCTTCTCTAAAATGGAAAATTTGTAATTTTGAAGACTAAATTATGTAGAACTTTATTGTTTCTAATGACCTTCATGTCCCTTTTTGAAGATAAGCGTGAAGTACCCTTTTTCTCAGGATTGATAGGCCATACATTAGACATAATTGGATCCTCATTGAGTTCAGTGGTTAATGAAACCTAACAACAAAACTTTCTTTTTTCCTTGCAGTTGTGCTTGTTCTTTCCCTTATATTTTGTGTCTGCTTATTGGCTTGCATCTGCTATGCTGACTTTGTGTCCAGTTATTAGCTTCCAAGTGATGGAAAGATCTTCTCTTGATCCATTACTCACCTTTGTTGATGCATTTTTAGCCTTCTAGTGAGTTCTCGATGTCTCTTTCTTCTTCTTGTCTGAATAGATTTTTAGAAAAGACTTACAGAGTTTTCTTTAGCTCCCCCTCAGCTAGAGACTTCTTGCTCCCCCTTAGTTGAACAAGTCTATAGAATTTTTTTCTCTGTATTGCTCCTTTTCTGACTACAGTTACTCCCCTTCAGCTAGAGCTGTGACTTCTGTATATTGTTCCCTTAGAGTTGCTCTCTCTCAGCTTGAACTATGACTTATATCTTCTGAAATTTCAAACTACTCAACTTTACTTCTTCCCCTTTTTGTTAGCATCAATGGTTTAAAATAATAGTAGTTTCAAGAATCTTTAATTTAGTTTGAAGATTTAAGAAGATTAAATGTCTTAAATAGAAAATAATTTGTGCAGCTAGAGTGTGACATCATGGCTTGTACTTTGTATCAGACTTTTGATGTAATCACTAAAGATCTTCATGAAGCATCCAACTGTGTGATGCCTTCCAAACCCGGGTCAAAAGTTTGGGGTTCACAACACACACACACACACCATATATAAACCTGTTTATGAAAAAAATATATGCAATGACCCTACTTAACACAACCATGGATTGTAATAGGTTAAAGTATGCACACAAGCCACAACCTTATTTACATTACAAACGTACCAAATCTCAACTAGTTTAACTTACATCTGAAAATAAAACATTCTTAAAAAATTTCAACTCAAAACTAAAACAAAAGTCTTCAGCTAGCTTATTCCGTCTCAACCTGGAATCCTAACTCGCACACTTGACTGGTGATCCTCGCTACCAACAACTTCCTTCTTAACTAGAAAAGAACATAAACAGATTCGCAAGAGTGAGCTAACTAGCACAACAAATCACAGTGACAATACTGAGATTAAACAATGATCAAATGAAATGATTTAAGGAGTCAAGTTTCTTGTTAAGCAATGATTACAATTGGATCTTCACCTTTATTTTAAAAACCAAGGTTACACTGTTGATCAGTCATGCACTAACCCCGAGCAAGGCATACAGCTATGCTCTATATACAGGATCCAAGGCACACATTGGTCTAATACGATCACAAATCTGGTCTGACCACGAATATGACCCACATTTAGAAAATAATCCAATTCTATAACAACATAATAAACAATGTAAATTAATAAGCAGAATCATAAACAAAATTCGTCTCAGAGCATAGGGTAATTTGTAAACACCATAAAGGTATAACAAGTTAAGTATAAAGATTGGCTTCCGGCCTGGGAAAGAATCTATGACAGCCCGCACTTCCGGACTATTAATTCTAAATCAAAACTAAAACAAAATACAATTTACCAATCCAAAATTCTATTACAAAGATCACTATTACAAACGCACAGCTAAAACGGAAGTCCAAAAGACAATCTACTCCAAAACTAAGTCCTCGAACTCCAATGCTATCCAACTCGAAATCGACAAAACCTGAAATATTAAAAGAATGAGCTACAAAGCCCAGCAAGTACAAATTGACTAACTATTTAATTGGAAAATAATGGGTGTTTTAATAAAATGATTTTCTTAAAATAATAATAATTTTGTAAAATATTTTCTAAAATAAATCTAACCCAAAGTTTTATATTATAAAATTCAATTTTTTAAAACAGAACATAGCAGATTTTATAAGAGAACATATTTTATAACAGATCATAACAGAATAAAACAGAACGAAAAGATAAATCTTATAAGTACCGCAGTCTTGATCTACGGCCACACTTTGCCAGTAGCCGGCATCTAATTATTATTATTATTATTATTATTTATACCACACTTTTCCAGTGGTCATCATCTAAAGTTCAATAATTACGCGCCCTTAATAGGTATCTAAAGTTGCACACCTGTGCGCCTAATAAGGGTATCTAAGGCTAGTTCCCGAACTATAATGCAAATTACGAACGGGTTCGAAAACGTAGAGACTGGGTTTTAAAAGATTCTCATATCTTGTTTTTTTATACAGTTCGAAACAGAATTCTTATATCTTATATGAAATTCGAAAATCAGAGTATCAAAACTTTTTCGAAAATAAAAGTAAGTAAAAAAGTACTTACCTCAAAGTCTGATCAGATCTAAAAGTAGCCTTTTGACCCTCTAAACGATTTTATCTTGAAAAACATGAACCACAAAAATTGTAGAGAATGAAAAGATCTTTCCGAAAAGACCAGGATCACTGAATTCTGACTTACGATGAATTTTCTATGAATTTTACAAGACTGCTGATTTATGCTGAGAAGAGCCCTATGAATTTTGATAATAAAAACGAGAAAGACGAATATGGTGTATTTATAACGAAACAAAACCCTATATTTAAACCTACAAGTTATCCATATTATAATCTGGTCTAAATTTTAGGCCCATTAGTCTAATTAAATTTTAAATCCTAATCCTTTTTAATCGATTATTCAATTATTAATCTAATTCTAAAAATTACGGGATATTACATACTACCCTCCTTAAAAAGAATTTGGTCCCCAAATTCACAACAATCCTAAAGATCGAGACACATCAACCCCATTTACCCCTGATATACCAAAGGTCAAACTATGGTCCACAAGATCGAATCTTAGGGAAAGTACTTGTCCCATACCTAATACACTCCGAAGGACAGCCTGCTCTTTATACCAACTGTAATAGCCCGCACTTCCGGACTATTAATTCTAAGTCGAAAATAAAAAAAATACAATTTACCAATCCAAAATTCTATTACAAATGTGCAGCTAAAAACAGAAGTCCAAAAGTCAATCTAGTCCAAAACTAAGTCCTCGAACTCCAATGCCATCCAACTCGAAATCGACGAAACCTGAAATATTAAAAGAATGAGCTACAAATCCCAGCAAGTACAAATTGACTAACTAGTTAACCGGAAAACAATGGTTGTTTTAATAAAACCATTTTCTCAAAACAATAATAATTTTGTAAAATATTTTCTAAAATAAATCTAACCCAAAGTTTTATATTTTAAAATTCAAAATTTAAAACAGAACATAGCAGATTTTATAACAGATCAGAAATTAATAAAACAGAATGAAATGATAAATCTTATAAGTACCACAGTCTTGATCTACGGCCATACTTTGCCAGTAGACGACATCTAATTCTTATTCTTTATACCACACTTTTCCAGTGGTCGGCATCTAAAGTTCAATAATTACGCACCCTTAATAGGTATCTAAAGTTGCACACCTGTGCGCCTAATAAGGGTATCTAAGGCTAGTTCCGGAACTATTGCGTAAATTACGAACGGGTTCGAAAATGTAGAGACTGGGTTTCAAAAGATTCTCGTATCTTATTTTTTTATACAGTTCGAAACATAATTCTTATATCTTATACGAAATTCGAAAATCTGAGTATCAAAACTTTTTCGAAAATAAAGGTAAGTCAAAAAGTACTTACCTCAAAGCGTGATAAGATCTGTAATAAGCCTTTTTGACCCTCTAAACGACGTTATCTTGAAAAACATGAAGCACGAAAGTTGTAGATAACGAAAAGAGATTTCCGAAAAGTCCAGGATCACTGAATTCTGACTTACGATAAATTTTCTACGAATTTTACAAGACTGCTGATTTATGCAGAGAAGAGCCCTACGAATTTTGATAATAAAAACGAGAAAGACGAATATGGTGTATTTATAACGAAATAAAACCCTATATTTTAACGTACAAGTTATCCATATTATAATATGGTCCAAATTTTAGGCCCATTAGTCAAATTAAATTTTAAATCCTAATCTTTATCCAATTTTAATCCTTTTTAATCTATTATTCAATTATTAATCTAATTCTAAAATTTACGGGATATTACATACTACCCTCCTTAAAAAGAATTTAGTCCCCAAATTCACAACAATACTAATGATCGAGACACATCAATCCCATTTCCCCCTGATATACCAAAGGACAAACTATGGTCCACAAGATCGAATCTTAGGGAAAGTACTAGTCCCATACCTAATACACTCTGAATGACAGCCTGCTCTTGATACCAACGGTAACAGCCAACACATCCGGACTATTAATTCTAAATAAAAAATAAACAAAATACAATTTACCAATCCAAAATTCTACTACAAAAATCACTATTACAAACGTGCAGCTAAAAGCGGAAGTCCAAAAGTCAATCTACTCCAAAGCTAAGTCCTAGAACTCCAATGCTATCCAACTCGAAATCGACGAAACCTGAAATATTAAAAGAATGAGCTACAAATCCCAGCAAGTACAAATTAACTAACTATTTAACCGAAAAACAATGGGTGTTTTAATAAAACGATTTTCTCAAAACAATAATAATTTTGTAAAATATTTTCTAAAATAAATCTAACCCAAAGTTTTATTTTTTAAAATTCAGAATTTAAAACAGAACAGAGCAGATTTTATAACAGAACAGATTTTATAACAGATCAGAAAATAATAAAACAGAACGACATGATAAATCTTATAAGTACCACAGTCTTTATCTACAGACACACTTTGCCAGTAGCCGGCATCTAATTCTTATTCTTATTCTTTATACCACAGTTTGCCAGTGGTCGGCATCTAAAGTACAATAATTACGCGCCCTTAATAGGTATCTAAAGTTGCACACCTGTGCGTCTAATAAGGGTATCTAAGACTAGTTCCGGAACTATTGCGTAAATTACGAACGGGTTCGAAAACGTAAAGACTAGGTTTCAAAAGATTCTCGTATCTTATTTTTTTTAAATAGTTCGAAACATAATTCTTATATCTTATACAAAATTCGAAAATCATAGTATCAAAACTTTTTCGAAAATAAAAGTAAGTCAAAAAGTACTTACCTCAAAGCCTGATCAGATCTGAAATTAGCCTTTTTGACCCTCTAAATGACGTTATCTTGAAAAACATGAAGCACGAAAGTTGTAGATAACGAAAAGTGCTTTCCGAAAAGTCCAGGATCACTGAATTCTGACTTACGATTAGTTTTCTATGAATTTTACAAGACTACTAATTTATGCTGAGAAGAGCCCTACGAATTTAGATAATAAAAACGAGAAAGACGAATATGGTGTATTTATAACAAAACAAAACCCTATATTTTAACCTACAAGTTATCCATATTAGAATCTGGTCCAAATTTTAGGCCCATTAGTCTAATTAAATTTTAAATCCTAATCCTTATCCATTCTTAATCCTTTTTATTCTATTATTCAATTATTAATCTAATTCTACGAATTACGGGATATTACAGAATTAAATAGTAGAAGAACAAGGGTTTAATGGTTACAAGGATTAGTTTTCTGATGTACAAAGTATTAAGGTTTATATGTTAAGAAAATCCATTTCACTAATCTGTGTATGGTATATATGTATTTGTGGAGTGGTATCGTATATATGTGGTTCAAATTTGGGAATTCAATATTCAATGGTTACAAAGAATAAGGATTTCGGCTCAAAGATCAATTGAGGTGATCAGGGTTCGAGGTTAAGTAATTCAAAGCACTTGCAATATAAAACAAAATTATTTTGGATGCATATCACAAGAAAGTTCGGATATAATTGCCTTATCTCAATTGATCTTCATTTTCACTTGCACATATCTATTGATTCTATTCACCGATTACTTGCTTTCCCTTTCTACGCCTTGCTTCTTCTGCTAGACATCACAAGTATCTATCAATACTTATTCTCATCTTATTCTATTCCTTACAAACTTCTATCTACCCTTCGTTTCACCCAAATCCAATATACATATTGAAAGTTATGACGAAAATCGTCAAACAATATACACTAAGCATATTATACATCAATCAAATAGCATATTGCACATAGCACGTAAGATATTCGATAAAAATAACTTTTCAAACAAAGTTCGGGAATAAAACAAATTCCGAGTATTTAATACGAATTTTTGAACATTTTTCGGAATTAAAACGGGTAATAGAATCATTTTATAAATAAAAAACAGGGTTCGAATACCCGTATCTAACTTTAAATCTTATTTAATAATAAATATCGAGCCTTGAACATAATTTAGAATAATATTTTAAAGCTCGAAACTATTTTTTGAAATTTTTAAATAAAAAGAAATAATTAAATCTAATTAAATAATTAATTAAAATTAATTAATAATTAATTAAATCAATTAATAAATTAGTATTTAAATTAATTGACCAATTAAATAATTAATTATTAATTAAAATTGATTAATCAATAATTTAGATTTAGTTTTGAATTAAAAATAAATTTCAGAATTAAAATAATAATTTTTGGAATATTTAACTATAAAAAACCAATTTCTGAAATTAAAATAAATAGAAAATATTATTTTCAAATAATTTTATAAACAGAACTATGATTTTTGTAACTTTTTAAAACAAGAATAATAGTTTTGTAAATCAGGGAAACTTCAGGGGCCAAACTGTAGTTTGCCACCCATGTCGTCTTCCCCGACGACTTTCGCCAGCTGGACTCCATGGCTGCCGCCATGAAGCTTTTCCAACCTCCGAATTGCACAAAAATGACAGGAGGTATTCTCATTGATTCTATAAGAACAACCCTGCAAACCATTCATGCAAACAATCGACGAGCAAGCTAGAAATCCGGCCGGAAGTTCCCGCCGCCATCGAGCTTCAAAATTCTGGCGGGGCTCTTCCAGTTACCCTCCGTTTATCACACATATACCATTTGATTCCTTGGGTAACGATCTATTTAACCTTCAATTCAACTTATAACCCTCAAATCAAAAACGCCCAAATTCAATTAAGAACATTCAAGCTAATTATAAACCCTAATTTTTAAATCAAAAAATGAATCACTATTTTCTCTATGTTATTGAACTCAAAATTCAACATATGACATACCAAAATGATTAGAATCAAATTCTCTACAACATACAAGCATCAAATCACACAAACAACATTAAAATCAAAAATTCATAATTTAATCATAATTAATTCGAATTTAAATAAAAATATAGAAAAATACCTATAATTTCTGCAGTGAAACAAGTTCTGCAATATGATAATACTCTTCACAAACATTGTTTTGGTTATTCACACGATTGATTTCGAGTTCGATAACGCCTTCGTTTTTAGGTTTGAATCTGAAGAACGCCTTGAATACTAGGGTTTTTCTCTGAAAATTATATAATTTTATTGTTTGATTATAATTATTTGTAAAAAAATAAATTACGGTAAGGGTTATTTATATTTACTGAATATTAGTACCCCGTTGGATCATATCGGATATAAAAATAGAATACTTAATCATTAAGTATTAATAAAATTGATCTAATTCGGTACCGATTTTGGGATAATTATCAAAACTGGGCTATTTGTAAATACAGTCTTGGTCTCAGCACTTTGGTTACATGAATTACGAGAAGATAATATAATAGTTTAACCAAACTATCCCGTTTCTCGAAAATTCGGGTTTTATCGATTTACAAAAACAAAAATTATATCATAAAATTTATGCCGGGAACTGCACGGATAAAACCGTACTCTGGATCAAAAATGTCAAAACACGGAAAATGCTCGGAATAATCAAATTGGGTAAGAAAGGAGTTTTCCCGAGACTTACAGGTTGTAAAAACGTAAAAACGATTGAAGTTGGACAATTCCCGATTATACAAAATAATTTATAATTACTCGAAAAAATAATTTATTAAATCTGTAAATCCTTTATAAAATCATATAACAACATATAAATTAATAGAAAGATATCAAAATTATCTATACTTTATTTTAGACATAAAAATTAAAATTCTCAAATTTTATCACATATAAACATCCAAACACATGTACCAAATAACAAATAATTCACCAAAATTCATATAATAATTACATAATATTTATTTATTGACAAAAAAATAATTACATGTTATATCCCGAATATTACACCCTTCCCCCTTAAAAGGATTCTATCCTCAGAATCTCCAAGTAAACAAATGAGGGTACTTTTCATGCATATCACTTTCTAGATCCCAGGTTGACTCTTGAACCTTTGGGTTTCTACACAGTACTCTTATTAAATTTACAACTTTGTTCCTAAACACTTTCTCTCTCTTTTTTAGAATATCTATCGGATTCTCAACATACGACAAATATATCTGAAGTTCTATCGGCTCGTACTCTATCACATGAATAGAATCTGGATTGTACTTCTTAAGCGTTGACATGTGAAATAAATTATGAATATGCTCCATATGCGGGGGTAACGCCAATTCATATGCTACCTTGCCGACACGCTTCAAAATTTCAAAAGGTCCAACGTATCTAGGACTCAGCTTTCTTTTCTTTCCGAACCTGGATAATCCCTTCCACGGCGAAACTTTTAACAATATTAAATTTCCATCTTCAAATTCCATATCCTTTCAGGATTGATCTGCATATTTCCTTTGAAGATCCTGTGCTGCAATTAACCTTTTCTGAATGACTTTAACAACTTCTTTTATGTCCTATTCTAGCTATGGTCCAAGTATCTTACGTTCTCTAACTTCATCCCAATATACTGGTGATCGACATCTGCGTTCATAAAGAGCTTCATAGGGAGGCATTCCGATACTGGCGTGATAACTGTTGTTGTAACCAAATTCTACTAAGGGCAAATGCTCATCCCAATTTCCTTTAAAATCAATATCATAAACATGTAACATATCTTCAATGATCTGGATTATTCTTTCGCTTTGGCTGTCAGTCTGTGTAACGTCCTCAAATACAGGGTATAGATTTGGGAGTTACTAACCGATAAACAATAATATAATAGGCACAGCGGAAATAAAAAATAAATATGACCCCTTGCATGCAACTGGATCGATCACAGGTTATAGTATGAAACAAGCGCTATTACAAACCAAATGTTATTACAACCCATAAGTCCATTCAGTTTTACAAACTATTCAAATTTTATTACAAAATACTAGACTAACTGTTCATCTAAAGACAGTCTACCAGTATAACACACCAAATTATTTACAAGCACACGACTTCTGATCAAAATCTGGAACTCAGACATGATCTGGCCTAGCTGAAGGATCAGAATAATAAACAAGTATGAGCGAAAGAAATGCTCATCAAGTAGTATATAACTTATACTTGAAACAACAACATCAATATATCTGAAGAATGAAACTGAACAACAATATTTGAGTAAAACCAAAAGCTATTATAAGCTTTAATGTTAAACCATACTTTTTAATATTTTTAGATTGGAATCCTCGAATGACGATGTGTTTCCGCCGGTGATCAGCCGCGGAGCAACACCGGTATGCCGAAGCATAGCCAACTAAACAAAGGGGAACCCAAGGCACACATTGTCCTAGAGAGGTATTATAATCAAGTATAATACATGGCTCATACTAGACCGCCGTCACGGCCTCTTATGCAACCATACAATCCATAAAAAACATTTTTAGTCAAAGGAGCCGGATCAAACGATATCCTTAACAATATAACTCCCCATTTCACATGGTCCGGAGTCATCTCAACAACTGATGACGAAATAACTAGAACAATTAGTTATTCGCTAATATCATCTCAAAGTTCCAATTTATAGAGTATATGTGGATAGTATAGTTATTCACCATCTATTAATGTGAAGATTATTTCAACGAAATATAAAATGTTTAAATATTCTGAACTTACAATAGAGAAGAAGTACTTGCAATATATCACAAGGAGGTTCGAGAATACTTGCAAGATTATAATTAAAAAATCTGATATGTAAAAAGCTAAACTATTCTGAAATTAGAATAGTAAAGAAAGCTTGCATCTAGTATATGTTAGGAATATGTTGTGTACTTGATGATAAGCTAAACAAAACACCTTAGTATATTTAACTTAGTGAATTTTGTAGCTCCCGACGGATGATCAATTATAGTCCCGACGGACAATTCAACATAGTCCCGATGGATGACTAATTGATATCCACCGGGTGAGTAGCTTATGTAAAAATAAGTACTATAGCACATTTCTGCAAACAACATTGTATAGATTCTGTAGTAGCTTATGAATCATGTAGACTGCTAGTAGATGTGTAGAATAGGTTGATTAAATTTAAATATATGATATCTTGTAATTCTGCATAAATGAAATGGGGTCAAGTGATAAATGGCTACCCAACGGATGATCAACAAGGCTACCAGACAGATAACAAGCATGTACCCGACGGATGATCAATTCAAATATTTGTTGACCGTGACAACAAAGTCACATGCTTCGAGTGTTTGCAAAAGGAATATGGCAGCCTGTTTAGCAGGGTTTTGAGAACAAAGAAGCATTACCATTTCCATGCTATTATGAAGATATTCAAAGATGCTGGAATAGAGTAGTGAAGCAGCATGGAGTTAGACTTGATATGTTTTGTTTTATTATATTTTCTTATTATCATGTAAACTTGGTGATATATAAACCAAGTGTAGCAAGTTATACAACTAACAAGACTAAGCAAATAAATTGTCAGAGCACATTTTGTAAGCTGTATCCTGTAGCATTTCTCTGTAAGTTTAGTTGTTCATATTTGTAAGCAGCTGTGAGCTATTCAGGCTTCACAGGGTTCTCACTCTCTATATATATATATATATATATATATATATATATATATATATATATATGGTGGATACATTCAAATCCACCAGAAAGTTTTAAAGACCTGTGTTTTTATTACTTGTGTTTTGATTTATATAATTTTTTCATTCCGCACTTTGCAAATCAAACACTTATATATTATTGAGTTAGAACAGTTTTTCATAAATCTCAAAAAGGATCCAGAATTACATTCAACCCCCCTTCTGTAATTCTTGTTGTATTGTTAGGGAATAAGAATTGGTATCAGAGCAAGCTCTTAAAGTATAAAGAGTTTAAATATCACAACAAACAGCAAGATGAACAAGAAGGATGTTGGAGTTAAGATTCCATTTCTGGACAAAGACAATTATCACCACTGGAAAGTGAAGATGCACCTACATCTTCTTTCTCAAGATGAGGCCTATGTGGATTGCATAGAGAGAGGTCCTCATGTACCAATGAGAGCTGCACCAGGGAATGAACCATTTATTCCCAAGCCTAGGCATGAATGGTCAGATCCTGATATTGAGCAAGTCAGGAAAGACAAGAAGGCCATGAATATATTGTTCAATGGAGTTGATGGTGATATATTTAATAACATCATTAACTGCAAAACAGCCAAGGAGGTTTGGGACATAATTCAGATTATCTGTGATGGTACCGAGCAAGTAAGGGAAAATAAAATGCAACTGCTAATTCAGCAATATGAGCATTTTCATTGTGAAGATAGTGAGTCTCTCACTGACATTTTTAGTAGGTTTCAGAAACTACTAAATGCTCTGAAGTTGCATCGAAGAGTCTATCAGACAAAATATTCCAATCTCAAGTTCCCTAGATCTCTTCCAAAGGAATGGAAACCAATGACAAACTCATTGAGAAACTCTCAAGATTACAAAGAGTTTTTTTTGGAGAGACTGTATGGCATCCTGAAAATTTATGAGCTTGAAATAAAGCAAGATGAGAGGATGGTGAAAGGAAGGAAGAAAGGAGGGTCCATAACACTGGTTACTGAATTAAAGAAAGAGAAAGAGATGAAGGTAGAAGCTGTTGAATCTACTTCAAAGGCCTGTGAGAACAAGGGTAAAGGGCTGGTAGCTGAAAATGAAGACAATTTGAACCAAGATGACATGGATGATATTGATTAGCATTTAGCATTCCTTACCAGAAGATTTTCCAAGATCAAGTTCAAAAAGAACTTTGGAGCAGCCAAGCCAAATAGACACATGGTGAATAAATCCAAATTCAATTGTTTCAAATGTGGCTTGGCAGGGCATTTTGCCAGTGAGTGTAGAAAGTCAGATTCCAGTAAAAAGAAGTTTGAGCCTGTTGATTATAAACAGAAGTATTTTGAGTTGCTCAAGTAAAAGGAAAGGGCTTTTATTACACAAGAAAATAACTGGGAAGCTGATGGTTTGGATGAATATGAAGATGTCAGCTATGTCAATCTAGCCCTAATGGCCAAGTCTGATGAAACAGAAACAAGTTCTTCAAGTAATCAGGTAATCACCACTAACCTAGCACATTTATCTAAAGTTGAGTTTAATGATGCAATTAATGACATGTCTACGGAATTATATCATTTTTGTGTTACGCTTAAGTCCCTCACTAAGGAAAATGCTGAAATCAAAGAAAATAATATGTTTTTAAGTGAGAGGAATAATGTGCTAGAGTCTCAGTTTGTTAACTTTGAAAAATTGAGAATTGAATGTAAGATTGCTAAGGATGAATTAACTGAGTCCTTGAAGAAAGAGGAGATTTTGAAGAAGCAGCTTCAACGAGAACATGAAGTGATTAAAGCATGGAAATCATCCAGAGATGTCCATGCTCAAATCACTAAAGTTCAAGGTATTGAGTCCTTTTATAATATAGCTTGGAAAAAGAGTAAGGAGAAGCTGGAATCCAATTTGGTTGAAGGATTGCTAACAGATGTAGACTCGACGAATGATGAGAGTCATCAGTCTGATAATCAAAAGGATTATCCGTTGAGTGACATAAATCCTCATCCATCAGCTGTGAGCAAACCTGTGAGCAAAGCCAAACTTGCCAAGCTAAATGAAAAATATGGATCAGTTTCTAAAAACTTTATTTCAGTAGAATTAAGTCAAGTGAAGAAGGAGAAGAAAGTGAATGTTGGCCATCTATCCATCAAGCAATTGAATGACAGATTATAAAAGATTCAGGTCAGAAACTAAAAGGAAAAACAATAGAAATAGGAAAGTAGGGATTAACAAACATAACAACTACACACCTGATAAGTATGCTCCAAGAAAAATCCGTGTTAAGTGTGGTAGTATTAATCATTTGTCTGTTAATTGCAAACTTGCCATGCCTACTCTTATATCTGTACCATCTTCTTTTCCCAATGTGAATGCATTCCTTCTATGCCTATGAATGCTATGTCTGCTTAGAATATAAATGCACAATTTGCTAATATGCCATTTGCACCTAATCTTTATTATGTTGCATTTAGTTTTCCTCAAATGCCATTTAGTATGCGTTACTGGAATAACATGTTTGCAAATAGCATGCCTTTTCCTGTTAATCAAAATGTGCATGATAATTTTGTTTTAATGACTGGTTTTAAAGGTCCAACTCAGATGACTAAGGATGAATAAGATATTCCCAAGTCAAATGAGACCAAACCTAAGAAACCAAAGAAGAAATCTAACAAGGAAGGACCCAAGGAAACTTGGGTACCAAAATCAACTTGATTTGGTTTTGATGTGTGGAGGGAAACAGAAAGAATCTTTGGTACCTGGATAGTGGTTGTTCAAGGCACATGACTGGAGATTTTACCCTGCTCACAGAGTTCAAGGAGAGAGCTGGCCCAAGTATTACTTTTGGAGATGACAGCAAGGGTTATACTGTGGGATATGGCTTGATTTCAAAAGACAATGTCATCATTGAGGAGGTTGCCCTAGTGGATGGTCTCAAGCATAATTTGTTGAGTATCATATAGCTTTGTGACAAGGGCAATTTTGTAACCTTCATCTCAGAAGCCTGTGTTGTGACTAATGAAAGAAGCAACAAAGTGGTTCTCAGTGGTGTGAGAAGAGGAAATATGTATCTAGCTGACTTCAACTCATCAAATGCATAATCTGTTACGTGCCTTCTCAGTAAAACAAGTCAAGATGAAAGTTGGTTGTGGCACATGAAACTATCCCATCTAAACTTCAAGACCATGAATGAGCTTATCAAGAAAGAACTGGTTAGAGGAATTCCTCGAGTGGAGTTTACTAAGGATGGACTGTGTGATGCCTGCCAAAAAGGAAAGCAGATCAAAGCATCATTAAGAAAGAAGCTTGACTCAACAATTGAAGAACCTTTATAATTGTTACACATGGATCTAGTTGGCCCAGTCAATGTGTTGTCCATCTCAAGGAAAAGATTTTGCCTAGTAATTGTAGATGATTTCTCAAAGTTCTCTTGGACATATTTTCTAAAGTCTAAAGATGAGGCTAGTGAAATCAATATCAATCACATAAGGCAAGTCAACAACTATCCTGATTTCAAAGTTAGAAGAATCAGGAGTGATAATGGAACCGAGTTCAAGAATTCTGTGATGAGATCATTTTGTAAAGAGAATGGAATAATGCATGAGTTTTTTGCAGTAAGAACCCCATAAAAAAATGGAGTGGTAGCAAGGAAAATCAGATCTCTTATTGAAGCTGCAAGGACAATTCTTGAAGAATCAAAGTTACAAACATATTTCTGGGCTGAAGTTTTGAACACTGCCTGCTACACTCAAAATATTTCTTTGGTGAATCAATCAAAGTGCATGACACCATATCAATTGTTGAAGAACAAGAAGCCAACTCTAAATTTTGTTCATGTCTTTGGCTGCAAATGTTATATCTTGAAAAATCAGACTGATCAACATGGGAAGTTTGATGCTAAAGCAGATGAAGGAATTTTTGTTGGATATGGTGTGAGAAAAGCATATAGAGTCTATAATCTGAGAATCAACATTGTTATGGAATCAATACATGTTGTGTTTGATGATAAAAAGATTGAAGGACTGCTAGATGAAGATTCTCATGAGAGTCTCAAATATTATAATGTGGAGATAGTTAGTGATGATAGTGGTGATGAAAGTGATCAGGAAACAATGGCAAAGGATAATGCAGAAAAATCTACCACTAATAAAGCATAAAATTCAACATCTGTCGAGTTGCAAAATGTGTCATCCATCGGGAGATAATCTGCTTTATCCGTCGGGAGACAATCAGCCTCATCCGTCGGAACACAAATTGCACCATCTGTCGGGTCTTCAAAAGAAGCTGAAAGTTAGAATAGATCACTTACAGAAAATTCTCCTTTCTTAAATCAAAGATTCACAAACTCAGGGGGAGTTTCTAATAATCAAAACTCAGTCACATATCAAGACAACAATGAGGCCTCTTCATCTAGAGCTAATCTACCTCAACAAAGGAAATGGACAAAAGATCACCCCTTTAAGCTCATCATTGGTGATGTGTCTTCTAGAGTTCAAACAAGGAGAACAACTCAAGAAGAATTTCTATATAGTAGCTTCCTATCTAAGGAAGAACCAAAGAAGGTAGAAGAAGCTTTGTTGGATCCTGATTAGATTTTAGCTATGCAGGAGGAGCTAAACTAATTTGAAAGGAATAAAGTATGAAAGCTGGTACCCAAGCCTAAATGAAAGAATCCAATTGACACCAAATGGGTATTCAGAAACAAGATGGATGAAAATGGCATAGTGGTCAGGAACAAAGCTAGATTGGTTGTTAAGGGCTATTATCAACAAGACGAAATAGATTTTGATGAATTTTTTGCTCCCGTTGCAAGACTTGAAGCCATCAGAATTTTCTTAGCCTATGCAGCCCATGCCAATTTCAAGGTCTCTCAAATGGATGTCAAAATTGCATTTCTGAATGGAGATTTGGAGGAGGAATTCTATGTTAGTCAGCCTCCTGGTTTTGAAGATCCAAATTTCCCAAATCATGTCTACTATCTTTTGAAAGCACTTTATGGACTAAACAAGCACCTAGAGCCTGGTATGACACTATCAAAGTTTCTTTTGGAAAATCACTTCACAAGAGGTACTGTTGATAAAACCTTATTCTTTAGAAATTTTAATGGCTCTAGTATACTTGTTCAAATTTATGTAGATGATATTATATTTGGCTCTACAGATGAAAAACTTTGCAAAAAGTTTGCCAAATTGATGCAAAGTAAGTATGATATGAGCATGATGGGAGAACTAACTTACTTTCTTGGTTTGCAAGTGAAGAAAGTTAGTGATAGAATATTCATTAGTCAAACTAAATACATTCATGACCTTTTAAAGAAGTTTGATATAATGGATTGCACATCTGCAAAAACTCCCATGACCACTGCAACTAAGCTTGAATTAAACACTACTAAAAAGTCTGTGGACATTTCAAGTTATTAGGGCATGGTTTGTTCACTTCTGTACTTAACAACTAGTAGACCAGATATAATGTTTGCTACTTGTCTTTGTGCTAGATTTCAGGCTGATCCTAGATAATCTCATTTAGTAGCTATTAAGAGAATTTTCAGATATCTCAAGGGAACACCAAAACTTGGCATTTGGTACCCTAGAGATTCTGGTTTTGATCTAAATGGTTATTCAGATGCAGATTATGCAGCTTGTAGAATAGACAGAAAAAGTATAACAGGAACCTGTCAATTTCTAGGAAACAAGTTTGTGTCCTGGTTTAGTAAAAAACAAAATTCAGTTTCTACTTCTACAGCTGAAGCTGAATATATTGCTGATGGTAGTTGCTGTGCACAGATTTTGTGGATGAAAAACAAATTGTTGGACTATGGTCTATAAGTGGATTGGATTCCTATTTTCTGTGATAACACAAGTGCAATTGCCATCACTGAAAATCCAGTACAGCATTCAAGAACAAAGCACATGGACATCAAGTACCACTTCATAAGGGAACATGTGATGAATGGTACTGTGGAACTGCATTTTGTTCCAAGTGAAAAGTAGCTTGCAGACATATTTACCAAGCCACTGGATGAATCCACCTTCTCAAGGTTGGTAAGTGAGTTAGGTATGCTTAATTATTCCAGAATCATTCCAGATATTTTGCAAGTTGTTATGCATCCAGAAATTTAAATGATTTTTTTTCTGTTTTGGATGAAATTTTGGCTAAGTCAAAATTTACATCCCGACGGATGATCATTATCCATCGAGTTTGCTCATTCGCCAGAATACAATTTGTCTATAAAAATCAATTATTTTTCTAGAATATTTTATAACTCGACGGATAACTGATTTATCCTCATCTATTGAATTGTCTCAATCCTAGCCGTTAATTCTCTGATCATTATCCATCGAGTATACTTACAGTCTGTAAGCATGGCACGACGAATAAGTGATGAAATTTTTACAGTTTATTTATTTTAAACGGCTATTTTGGGAAATTTTTATTGATCCTTTATTTCTCTTTATTATTTTTGTCAGTTTATCTCTGAGATAGTATAAAAGCTAAATTCTTTTTCATTCTTTTCTTTTATCATTCTCAAGATTCAACTGCTCTAACTTCTTTCTTCTTAAAAGAAAATTCTCTATCTACAAACTTTCAAATCTTTACCAATGGCACCTGTAGTGAAAATCATGTCTCAAACCGGTTACATCTATGAGAAAAATAACTTCTCTGCTCTAGTAAATAAGGAGATTCAACAGTCTGGTGACTATCACAAAATGATGGATTTTGTGAAGAACTGCAAACTCAACTATGCCATGCTAGAATCACCCACTATTTATTGTGAGGTTATAGAGGAGATGTGGACAACTGTAATGTACAACTCAACTGACAAGACCATCACTTTCACTCTAAAAGATAAGCAGTTTTGCATAAACAGTGATATTATCAAAGCAAGCTTTAAGATTCCTGATAATACTGTAACTGCTCCACACACAGACACTGACATTGTTAACATGCTTAATTCTATGGGCTATGCACTCACTACCTCTAAGTTAAGTAAAATTAGAAGGTTGGGTCTTAGGAAAGAATGGAGTTATCTGTGTGATGTGGTAACTAAAATGTTTTCTGGTAAGATTAGAAACTTTGATTCTATTAATAAATCCATGTTCAACATGCTTTACATGTTAGTTACTGATAAGTATTTCAATTTCAGTGACTTGGTTTTGTTTGAGTTAGGCTTTAATTTATGAGAACTTAATAAGAGAGGTAAAAGTGTCTATTATGCTAGATTCTTTATGATGCTTGCTAACCATCTTATTGAGAATATTGAGATTGAGAACCCAACCAACAAGCTGAATTGTTAGGTTCAAGAAAGAAGGATTATTGCAGATTTAAATAGAGCAAATCATCACAAGGAGGTGCCCTTGTACTATTTTCCAGTAATGGAGGGACCTCAGGTAAGTGAGGTAATTTCTACTGTCTCTACTCTTCCAACCTCACACACTTCTTTGCATTCTAGTGTAGCTATGGTATCTGTGCCAATGACCAAACAGATGCCTACCCAAGCTGCCAAAACTAAAATTCCAAAATCCAAAGCTGAGATAGCCCCCTCTGATTTCTTTCAAAAGAAATCAGTTGTAAAATCTACTAAACCTAAAGAGGGGAGTGTGAAGGAGGGTAAGAAAGGTGAGGGACAGGTGAAAATCAAAGAAGCCCTAAGGATAAGGCTGGTGAGAAGAATGTACCCAAACCTAGCCACACCACAGTTTCCCAACAAACTGTGGTTGTTAATAAGGAAATTAGCTCATTACTGGTTTTATCCTCCCAAAAGGATGTTACCATTGAAACAAGCTCCCAACCAGGAGCACAGGCCAAGAGGGGTAGGGACACTAGCTCACCACAGACTTATGCTAGAAAGAAAAGATCAAAAACCCTTGGGGATGCACATGGCTCACACACTGTGCAAACTAGTGCTAAAGACCCAATGACTGCACCTTCTCAAAGTCAGGCTGATGTGGCTCCAATAAATGTGGAGTCACAGCTAAAATCTCTCATTATTGAAGCACCTGATACACCAAATTCTCCCACACACTCACTGGATGTTGACATGATCAATACATCACTTCCAAATTCTCCATCTTTAACTCTCTTGGAGAAGCCAAAAATCCAAGTAAGTGAGCATCACCTTTTAGATGATTTGCTGGCTCATTTACCATTCCTTTTTGAGACTATTGAGACATTTGTGCCAAATTTTTCATCAATCTACACAGAGTCTACAATAGTCTCCACTCCAAACTCTTTCATTTCTACTATCCCGATGGATATTCATCAACCGTCGAGTAGTGATTGTATCCCGACGGATAAGCTTGACAGCAGTCATCCGTTGGATAGCCATACTACTGACTCGATGGATATTCCTCATCCGTCGGGTGTGTCTACACAACTTTAAATTTCTTCAATTCTTACAAGTGCAGAAGACTTATTATTAGTGCAATCACTCTTAGGACTGAGGGAAGGGAGTGGATTGAGTGAGAGTCTGGGTTGCTCCCAGGAAAAAGGAGAGGAAAAGAGTGAACCAAAGCAGTCCATTTATTCAGGACTGGCAAAAGTTAGTGAGAGGAGTCCCACCTTAAATGGTGAAGGTGAGGGTGTAAAGGTGGGGAGCCAAGGGGAGCCCTTGATGCAAAAAGAGAGAGAAAATGAGAGAAAGGCAGTTACAGGAGAAATAAGGATGGATATCATTGCTAGTGAGTCAATGAATGCCAATGATGCAGACATTGAGAAACTATCTCAGCATAATCAAGTTGTTATAGGTTCCATCTCTTTGGATACTGAGGCATTTACTCATCCTATTCCAGCAGATCAAATTATGGCTGGATAGGGCAATGAAAATGCAGAAAGAATACTGAACTTGGTGCACACCACTCAGTCAATGCAAAGAGCTAAGGATGCCATCACAGCTATGCCACCTAGAGCTGATGATGATGTTGACTATGAGACTGGGGAATCTGCTAATTTCTTTGGTGATGCAAGTGAAGAGGGATCACTAAACATAGGTGGAGAAGTAGGCCGTAGTTCCAGATCTGGTATGCCATCTTGGGCATTTTCAAAGCAGTATGATGAACACTATTTCAAGACAACCCTCATTCAACTTATAAGTCAGACACACTCTGCTCTTTAATCCACAACAAATTCTAGCACCAAGAAGCTCCTACAAGCACACCTTGCTTCTCTTCAATTATAACAAATCCAAGGTTTTTAACACACTCAGGATGTCACTTCTATCAAAGGTGAAATTGATCAAATGAAAAAGGGACATTTCTGAAAGGTTGGATTCTAAACTTCCAGAAGCTACAATGCTTGATATTAAGAGATAACTCAGGAATAATTCTGATCTTGCCACAAAGATAGATTCCTTGGATGCCAGAATGACTGCATTGGAAGCTTCTTTAACAACTATACACCTATATCAAGCTCAATAAACTCAACTGCTACAACAACTAGTGGTTGCACAATCTTCATCCTCCACTCTACTTGATGATAATAAAAAGGGGGAGAAAAGCTCAAGTAAGGGTGAGGGAGAGAAAGGCTCTAGTAAGGGGGAGCTTCAGCTAAACATACAAGTCAGCAAAGTGATTATGCCAACAATTGTTTTCACAAAGCCACCAATGTTGGATATCATTGATTGAATCCAAAGAGCAGCTGAAAAGCTTGAGTCAAAATCAAATCCTAAGATGCTTGATGTTACAGCTTTAGAGAAGGAAATAAAAGAAAAATGGAGAAAGATAGATGCAGATATTCAACAAAAGTTTGGCCCAATTCAGAAGCCAGAAAAAGTCTTCAGTCATCACTCTCAAGTCATGAAAATTTCTGTGAATGACATAAGTATGAACTATCTGGAAAGATCTCATTATGAAGGCCAAAAGGAACTACTCTAAGTTTTCAGACAAAAATCCTATGGATATAGTGTTTGAAACACCTAGGCCAGATGAGAAGAAGCTGTTGGCTAGGTCTATTACACTCTACAAGGATCCAACTGATTCAGTGCTTAAAAGGAGAATTGCTAAAATTTACAGAAATGGTAAGGAGATTTGTGTGGTGGTTGGACACCCACTGTTTGTGGAAGCTAAGAAGGAAGAGAAAGAAAGAATCAGGCTAGAAAAGAAGCAAGGTGCCTTGGATGCTAAGAAGCACAGACAAAAGAAGGAGCAAGCTGTTATCTTGGCCAAGCTTCAAGCTGTAAAAACCACAATAGAAACCTCTGCACAACCATCTGTAATTGCTGAATCTCAAGATCTAAAGGTGCAAGTTCAAGCACAAGAACTTTCAGATACAAGGAAAAGGCCAAACGGGCCAAAAGGAAATTGAACTTTAATGATGAGGAAAAGGAAGACTCTATCTCCAAGAAGCCTACAACTAAAACTCAAACATCAAAACCCTCTGTGGTATTTGAAGAATTCAAAGTGGTTGATCCAACAAGGAATATTCATGGTGAGCCAATTGTTCCTAAGGATGAGCCAGTAGACTGGGATAGTTTGCCAATTCCTGAGCTAAATTTTCCCATTTTCAAGACAAAGAAGACAAAGACAAGAGCTAGCAAGAAAGTGAATCCAGTAATTCTCAGATCTAAGACATCAATCAAAGCCAAATCTACAGTTAACAAGGGAGACATGTTGTACATCTGTGACATCAAGGAGTTTTTTGACATAAACCTTTACTTAGATGAATTGGAAGAAGTTAGAAGAATTGATGCTCACAGAAATCTCCCTGAAAGGCTGGTATTCAAATACAAGGGAGGAAGAGAGATCATATGGCCACTTTACAGGATTCTTCTAGAAAGCCAATCTGTGTTAATAAAGGTGTACTCCTCATTCAAAAAGAACTTTGGTTACAATGTGACGGCAAGAAGATTAGTTCTAAAGAAAATTGAGGAGCTGAGGAGTAATAGAGCCAAAGATGCACTACCAAAGTCTCTATCAATTTTCTTCACAGGAAAGAAAGTGCATCTGAGGCCCTATTGGCTTATGGAATTCAGGGATGAAAAAGGAGTTAAAAGATTCTTCAGATTGGAGGACCAATTGAGTATCTCTAGCAATGAGACTCTTTTGGAAATGCAGGAAATGCTAGATCTCTCATAAGCTGATGAACTTCAATTCCACAGACAACTCCATAATCAAATTGAAGAAAACAACAGAAGGCTTGGGAAGAAATCCAGACAATCAAGAAAAAAAATTTATCTGCTCAGACTAGAGGAGCACCTTGAGAGCAATCGTGAGCAATTTCTTTGTGTACTTTGCATTGTTCAATTTTCAGCAATTTGTAGCACTTATCAGTTTTATCTACTATTTTTTAATCTGTATCTTTAGGATGTTTTGTTATCATCAAGTTTTTCTTAATTTATGGCTACAATTCCAGTAGACATAAATTGGGGGAGATTGTTAGGAATATGTTGTGTACTTGATGATAAACTAAACAAAACACCTTAGTAGATTTAACTTAGTGAATTTTGTAGCACCCGACGGATGATCAATTATAGTCCCGACGGATGATTCAACATAGTCCCGACGGATGACTAATTGATATCCACCGGGTGAGTAGCTTATGTAATAATAAGTACTGTAGCACATTTCTGCAAATTACTTTATATAGATTCTGTAGTAGATTATGAATTATGTAGATTGCTAGAAGATGTGCAGAATAGGTTGATTAAATATAAATATGAGATATCTTGTAATTCTGCACAAATGAAATGGGGTCAAGTGATAAATGGCTACCCAATGGATGATCAACAAGGCTACCCAACGGATAACAAGCATGTACCCGACGAATGATCAATTCAAATATCTGTTGACAATGACAACACATTCACATACGTCGAGTGTTTACAAAAGGGAATGTGGAAGCCTGTTTAGCAGGGTTTTGAGAACAAAGAAGCATTACCATTTTCATGCTATTAAGAAGATATTCAAAGATGCTGGAATAGAGTAGTGAAGCAGCATGGAGTTAAACTTAATAGGTTTTTTTTATTATCTTGTCTTATTACCATGTAAACTTGGTGATATATAAACCAAGTGTAGCAAGTAGAAAAACTAACAAGACTAAGCAAATAAATTCTCAGAGAAACATTTTGTAAGTTGTATCCGGTAGCATTTCTCTGTAAGTTTAGTTGTTCATATTTGTAAACAGCTGTGAGTTATTCAGGCTTCATAGGGTTCTCACCAGATATATATATATATATATATGTATATATATATCTGGTGGATACATTCAAATCCACCAGAAATAAAGACCTGTGTTTTTATTACCTGTGTTTTGATTTATATAACTCTTTCATTCCGCACTTTACAAATCAAACACTTATATATTATTGAGTTAGAACAGTTTTTCATAAATCTCAAAAAGGAGCCAGAATTACATTCAACCCCCCTTCTGTAATTCTTGTTGTATTGTTAGGGAATAACAGTATAAGAATAAATAAAGGAATTCACTATTTTTAATTTAGAATAGGGGAGAAAACTTGCCTTGTATGATCAATACTCTTCAATATAACCTTAGCTTATAACTGATGGCTACCAACTCAGTCTAATTTCTAACTGCGCTCCTTTCAACTCGATTCTATAAACAAAAGGACTATCTCAATTAATAGAACCAAACTCAATTGACGTAACTATACGTCTCGACGTCTACCAGATCGTTTATAACTAATCATGGCATTGAAAACTGTAAACAGATAGCATGCGGTTCGTATAGCAAGTAATCATGTTATTTGTATAACACATATACACATAATTCAAGTAACAAATAAGTCAAATCGTCAAAAAGATAGGACTCGGTACTTTTAGAATTAGAATCGGGTCAAAAAGAGTATTTATTGATCAAATACCGACTCCGAATGACTCGCAAAACAAGCGACCTTTCGATACAAAAGGATTTAAGTATCGAAAGTATTAAACGGACGAACGGTTTATTTATTACGAATAAAATAAGAATAAATCAATTAATAATAGTATTAATTGATTTTTAAATACTTAAATATGATTTTTAAAAGCTCAAAATATTTTTTTAGGAATTATTTGAATTAATTAAAATTATTATATTTTATTTAACTATATATAAGTAAAATTAATCGATTTAATGAATTAATCAATTAATTAAATTCATAAATAATTACATAAAATAAATTATAAATAATTAAATCAAATTTTTATTTCTAAAAATAATAAAAGAAAACTATTTTTAGGGTCTAAAATAATTTAGTTAATTAAATAATTAACTAAATAAATTTTGGGAATTAAAAGAAATAATTTTTGAAAACAGAAAATGAATTTTGGAATATTTTTCAAAGGAAATTACAAAAACAGTTTTTGGAAAACAGGAAAGGGAAATTTCAGATTAAAATCGGGTCATTTTTAATCAGGAAATGGGTCGGGAAATGGGTCATCGGGTCGTTCAAGAACACCCGTCGGAGTTCATATGAACCCCGAATCCGACCATAATTTCCGGCCATCGCGGAAATTTCCGGCTTCGATCCAAACGAAACGATTTAATTGGTTTCTTCGTCCCAATCACCACGATGACCACCCCGAACCCTGTTTATGCTAATAGTTACCACAAATAACACATACATCATCTTCTCCGACGATAATTAATAAAACTGGCGACCTCGAGCAAGGTTTCTAGAGAAGCAGCGATTTTCACAATTTTTGAGCAAAACCCATCGATTTATACACGAAAATAGAGATCTAATGACCTAAAACATGTTCCTGTAATCACATTCAAGACCACATCATCTATAATCGTGAAAATCGAAAATTAAAAATTCTAACACCTATGAACTCGACTTAATCGATTTGATACTAAAACAAATAAACAATTAACATAAATCGACTCTAAACAACACCAGGAAGCGTTATCAATCATAAAAAACATCCGAAAATCATCACAAATTCAAGACACCTTTAATGTTCGTAATACAAAAAATGAAATTTCGCAATACTCAACCTTATGCAGAGACGTTGGTATTAAATTAAAGGTCTCCTTGAGAGCTTCAAATCGGTAGATAGAACATCAATATTGTATTCCTAGAACTCCCAAAATCAATGATTTTATGATCAAGAACAAATTTTACCCCCAAAAACTTGTTTTCTATTTTCTTGTTTTTGATAATAATGAATAATAAAATAAGTTTTTCATCTATTTATATATTTAGAAAAATAAATACCCCAAAATCAATTAAGGGTGTTTTTATCCCTTAATTAAAATAATTAGGCCCAAAAATGATTATTATGGGGAAATTTTTTTAAATCAATTAAATATATAATTTATGTCAAAATTCTCCAAAAATTATAAATAATTTAAAAATGCAAAAATAATGGATACTTGAAACATGTATGATTTTATAAAAATAAAAATATGAATTTTGTGGGCTTTAACGTCCCGGTGGGGTCCCGGTCCGTTGATTTTTGAGAAACCAAAACAATTCCCAAATTAACAGAAAACCCCGAAAACATATATAATGCATGGAAACACACATAAAATGAGATAAAACCAGTACCTCAATAAAGACGCTAATAAACACGGGTCCAGATTGTGGACTATTTCATATAAATGCATTTTAAACACATAACAAGTAATCAAAAAAAATTTTGATTCTTGCGGGACCACGAATAGAAACTACTGCATGTCATATCATGGAAATGAACATTTTTAAACTTATATAAACACATAATATTAAATTTATTATCACAAAATATTCACATAATTTTCCCGGATATTACATCCTTCCCCCTTTGCAGGATTCTGTCTCAGAATCAGCTTAGGAAAATAAGTGAGGATACTTGGCTCGTTTCACTTTCCAACTCCCAAGTCGACTCTTCAACCTTGGGATTCCTCCACAAGACCCGCACTAAAGACACAGACGTATTCCTAAGCACTATTTCATGCCGGTCTAAAATCTGTACCGGTCGCTCTACAAAAGATAAGTCTAGATGAATCTCAATTGGCTCATATTCTATCACATGATTCGAATCAGGAAAATAACGCTTCAACATTGACACATGGAATACGTTGTGGATATGTTGCATGTGTGGTGGTAAATCTAGCTCGTAAGCGACCTTCCCCACATTCCTCAAAATCTAAAAAGGGCCAACATAATGCGGACTCAACTTTCCTTTTTTCCCAAATGTGGATAAACCTTTCCAAGGTGAAATATTTAGTAGCACTGCTTCTCCAACTTCAAATTCCATATCCTTTCTGGAAGGATCAACATATTTGCATTATCGATCTTGAGCTGCCACCAATCTTTTCTGAATGATTTCTATTTTTTCCTTTGTACGCTGGATCAATTCTGGACCCAAAATCTTCCTTTCACCAACTTCGTCCCAACATATTGGGGATCTGCATCTTCTACCGTATAAAGCTTTGTATGGTAGCATTCCAATACTAGCATGATAACTATTGTTGTAGGAGAATTCAACCAATGGCAAATGTTTGTCCCAACTTCCTTCAAAATCTAGAGAATATACCCTTAGCATGTCTTCGATAGTATGAATTATCCTTTTACTTTGACCATCTGTCTGCGGATGATACGCAGTACTCATATTCAACTTCGTTCGAGACAATCTTGAAACTTCTCCAAAATCTTGAATTAAATCGAGGATCTCTATCTGAAATATGGATACTGGAACTCCATGTCGAACCATAATTTCCTTTAGGTAAAATTGAGCCAATTTATCCAATGAGAATCTCTTGTTGATAGAAAGAAATTGTGCTGACTTAGTCAATCTATCAATAATAACCCAAATAGCATCATGATTTTCCTTGGTCCTCGGTAATCCAACTACAAAATACATCGCAAGATGTTCCCACTTTCATTATGGAATGTCCAATGGTTGTAACAGTCCACTGGGCCTCTGATGTTCTGCTTTCACTCATTGGCAAGTTTAACACTTACTCATCCATTACGCAATTTCTTTCTTCATACTTGGCCACCAAAAGTTTTCTCTTAAGTCTCTGTACATCTTCGTACTTCTGGGGTGAATTGAATATCTGGAGTTATGAACGTCTCAAAGAATTTCATATTTCAGTTCGGCGACGTTGGGTATCCATACTCTAGAAGAGAATCTTAAGATTCCTTTATCATCCTTTTGATTCCCTTTCTCTTCTCCTGTTAACTCATCTTGTTCATGGCTGATTACTTCTTCTTGACATTTTCTTATTTTCTCCAATAATTCTGGTTGAAAAGACATTGCACACAACATATCCTAGACATACTTGAAATATTGACCTCTATTTTAAGCTTATAAAATTCCTTGATCAAATCCTCGGATGAAGTAATCATGTCTAACATTTTTTTTTGCTTAGAGCGTCTGCCAGCAAATTTGCTTTTCCTGGATGATAGTTAATTATACAGTCATAATCCTTGATCAATTCTGGACACCTTCTTTACCTCATGTTTAGCTCCTTCTGGGTGAAGATATACTTTAGCTCTTCAATGCAAACACTATAGCTGCCAATTCAAGATCATGGGTTGGATACTCCTCTTCATGTGGTTTCAGTTGTCTTGAAGTGTAGGCTATCACCTTGTCATATTGCATCAATACGCATCCCAAACCTTTATATGACGCGTCACTGTAGATTACAAAGTTTCCTTGATCATCTGATAAGATTAGCACTTGAGAAAATATTAATCTTTTCTTTAATTCTTGGAACTCTCCTCGCACTTTTCATTCCACTCAAACTTTTGACCTTGTTCCGGGTGCCAAGTCAATAGCAAACTAAATCTCTCTATCATGAGGAAAACCTGGAAGATTGTCTGGAAAGACATCCGGAATTTTGTTGACAATTGGAATTGCTTCGAGCGTGGGAACTTCTTTGCTGGTGTCTATCACATTAGCCAAATACGCCTCATAATTTCTGACGCAATAACTTCTTCGCTTAAGTTATTGTTAGGAACTTCTTCTCCTGCGTATTCCCTCAAAATATCACCTTCTTCTTACTATCCAACGCCTGAAGTCTTACTTTCCTATTCTTACAATCAATCTGAGTCTTATTCTCTGACAACCAATCCATTTCTAAGATAAAATCAAATTCTCCCAACTTAAAAGGTATCAAGTTGGCATAAAAATGATGTCATGCTATCTCTACGACATACCTCGGACACACTCGGTCAACGGAAACTTAATTCTTATTAGCTAATTCTATCATTAACGCTTATTTTAACAATTCAACTTCATAATGTAATTTATCGACAAAATCCTGAGAGATAATTGACTTATAGCTCTAGAATCAAATAAAACTCTAGCATCTATGAATTTGACTAGAAGCGTACCTGCAACCACATCGAAACTCTGAACAACATCCTTCATATTTATATTGAATGTTCTGGCTTTGGGTTGAGCTGGTGATTCTTCAATCATTGGCATAATCTGGGATGATGGTCCTACAATCTTTGACACATTTACCCCTGGGGCCTGCTCTTTACAGTTGTTAGCATAATGCCCTATCTTCCCACACCGAAAACATGTAATTCCTGACATCTGGTTATGGCACTCACAAGCATGATGTCCTTTCATATTACACCGGCAGCAAATAATGTTAGCCTTTCAAAGTCCATAATGCTTCTTACCGCACGTTATAAAACCTGGAACTAATGGACAGTTAGACTTTTGTTGACTCGGGTTCTGAAACTGATTACTTTAAATTTTCTTTCCAGCTGCTAGTCCTTCAATTCTTGGTACCTTTGCAACTGGACCTGATATACGGCAGTTTCTTTAGATATGTCCAACCTTTCCACACTTGAAACATATAATCCTCAGCTTTTGAACATACGCTCAATTTTTACACCTACTCCCGTAGTGCCCCTTCTTATTGCACTTAAAACATGATGTATTAGCCTTACAAACCTTAAAGTGCCTTTTTCTACAAGTTCTGCAATATGGCAGTGGTGGGTAGTTGGAATTTTGCTGATTTGGATTCTGAAAATGGTTCCCTTTTCTTCCACCTTATGGTTGTAGTCTTTGTATTCTATGTTTCCGTGGGCTTGGAACTCTGGATTCCTATCGAGATGACCTTGATAATTATCTTGTTGTGTAGGATGCGCTAATTGTTCCTGCATTACAGCCAATATCGGTACAATAGATGGATCCAGGGGTGTAAATGAGCCAAACTGTTCGTGAGCTACTCGACCTCGGCTCGTAAAAATTTCGAATTCGACTCGAAAATAATTGAGCTGACTTCGAGCTCGAGCTTTTTGAATTTTTAACCGAGCCGAGCTCGAATTTCAAATTACTCTGCTCGTAAGGTTCGCGAGCCTTATCGAGCTTCTATTATTTTTAATTTTTTTATTATAAATATATTTTATGTAAATATTTAATATTTATTATATATTATTTATTTTTATCGAGTCGAACTCGAGCCGAACTCGAGTTGAACCGATCATATTTTGAATTTTTTATTCAAATTTAATGAATTAATTCGAGCTTTCGAGCCGAACTCGAGCCTACCGAACCTTTTACGAGCTGAGTTTCGAACTTGAAATTAAAGGCTCGATTGAGCTCGAGCCCGAAATATTTTAATCGAGCTCGAGCCGAGCCTGGCAGTATTCGGCTCGGCTCGGCTCGATTACACCCCTAGTTGGATCTGTATGACCCTCTGTTAGCTTACTCTTCTTCTTTGGTGCCATTATTCTGGTAAGATAACAAGAAACATATATAATATTCCGTCAAGCATAGTGTCAAATATGTAGCAATCCTTTAGCATGTCAAAGTTCTCATGTATTAAACTTTTCCAAATCAATATAAACTTGCTAACATATTAACACAAGCGATATGATTATCACATAATCTTGCTTACTATCTCAAAGAATAATAACACGAAGAAAAAAAATAACAAAGAATTATCAAAATCTTCCATCTCTTGCTCAACAATTTCAAACCAACCAACAAATGTTGGATAGGGTTGAAACACAACCTTTCAACCTCCTTCAATCACTTCCCACTATCCTCAGGAACTGAACAAAATAATGCACAAAAGCCTAATGCTGAATGCCAAAACAAGAAACCAGAACAACTTAACTCTAGATCAAACCAACCCTTAAACCTAACTCGATAATAGTTAAACTACACGCGCTTATCTTATATGATCTTCCTATGACTTAAGATAATACATAAGCCTGTTTCAGTGACCATAACCTGAGCTCTAATACCAATTTATAACGTCCTCAAATCTGGGGTCTAGATTTGGGTGTTAATAACCAATAAACAATAATATAATAGGCACATCAGAAATAAAATAATAAATATGACCCCTTTCATGCAACTGGATCGATCACAGGTTATAGTATGAAACAACCGCTACTACAAACCAAATATTATTACAACCCATAAGACTATTCCGTTTTACAAACTATTCAAGTTAGGAATATGTTGTGTACTTGATGATAACTTGAACAAAACACTTAGTAGATTTTATTTAAGTGAAATTATAGCTTTCAACAGATGATCAATTCAACATCCGTTGAAAGAGTAGCTTATGTAACAATAAGATTAGTAGCACATTTCTGCATACTTAAAGTAAGTTAGTGAACTAGATTTTATAGAATGTTTAAGTCATGTTCACTACTAGATTGATATGCAAGATAGGATGGTTAATTGTAAATATTAGATTAATTTTAATCTTGTATAAATGAAACAGATTCAAATGTCAAGAGTACAGTTTCAAGGGATGATTCACAAAGTATTAACGGATGATCAACATAAGTCTCGACGAATGATCAACTTGAGTTCCAACGGATGATCAATCTGAGTTTCAACGGATGATCAGATTCAAAAGAGCAGTTAATAGTGACTTGAAAGTCACATGTGTTGGTTGTATGCAAATGGAATGTGGCAGCCTAATTCAGGTTTTAGAGAACAAAGAAGCATTTCCACTTTCATGCTAAACTGAAGATATTCAAAGATGCTGGAAAGAGAAGTGTAGCAGCATAAAATTAGACTAGAAATAGTTTATCTTATTATCTTGTCTTTTATCATGTAACTTGGTGATATATAAATCAAGAGTAGCAAGTTGAATAGTATCCAAGTTAGTAAGCCTTACCAGGGAAATAGATAAGGCAAAATCTGTAAAGAATCTCTCTATTCTTATTGTTCAACTTGTAAGCAGCTGTGTACAATTTTATAACACAGAGTTCTCTACTTAATATTTATCTCTGGTGGAAAAGTTTAATCCACCAGAAAGTTTTTAAGTACTTTTATTTAAACACTTTGTATTTTGATTTCTACACTATTTTCATTCTGCACCATTGCTAAATCAAACACAGTTACTTATTCGTAGAAGAATTGTTCTTGAAATCTAAAAAGTAGCCAGAATTACATTCAACCCCCCGTTCTGTAATTCTTTGTTAGATTGTTAGGGAATAACAATTGGTATCAGAGCAAGCTCTTGAAGAACAAAGAGTTTAAAGATCATAACAACTAACAAGATGAGAAGAAAAGATGTTGGAGTAAAGATTCCATCTCTGGACATAGACAACTATTACCATTGGAAGGTGAAGATGCACCTGCATCTCCAATCTCAAGATGAAGCATATGTGGACTGTATTGAGAAAGGTCCACATGTCCCTATGAGAGCTGCTACAGAAAATGAACCATATGTCCCAAAGCCTAGAGTAGAATGGTCTGATCCTGATATTGAACAAGTTCATAATGATAAAAGGCCATGAACATTTTGTTTAATGGTGTTGATAGTGACATTTTTGACATCATAAACTGAAAAACTGCCAAGGATGTCTGGGACACAATTCAAGTTATATGTGATGGAGCTGAGCAGGTAAGGAGAACAAAATGCAACTCTTGATTCAGCATTATGAGCATTCATAGTGAAGATAGTGAGTCACTCACTCACATTTTCAGTAGATTTCAAAAATTACTGAATGCTCTAAAATTGCATGGAAGGATCTATCAAACAGAAGATTCAAACCTCAAATTCCTTAGATCTCTGCCAAAGGAATGGAAGCCTATGATAGTCTTATTGAGAAATTCTCAAGATTACAAGGAATTCACCTTGGATAGACTGTATGGGATTCTAAAGACTTATGAGATTGAAATAGAGCAAGATGAGAAGTTGGAGAAAGGAAGAAAGAAGGGAGGATCCATTGCATTAGTTGCTGAGCAAGAAAATGAGAAGGAGACAAAGATTGAAGCTGTTGAATCTGCACCAAACCTTAGAGTTTGTGAAGGCAAGGGAAAAGGGCTAGTAGCTGAACATGAAGACAATCTTAATCAATATGACATTGATGACATAAATGAGCATTTTGCTTTTCTATCCAGGAGATTTTACAAGTTAAAATTTAAGAAGAATTTTGGAGCAGCCAAGTCAAACAAAAACATGGTTGATAAGTCTACATTCAAATGTTTCCAGTGTGGTTTCGCAGGTCATTTTACTAATGAATGCAGAAAGTCTGATTCTGGTAAAAAGATTTTTTGAGCCTGTTGATTATAAACAGAAATATTTTGAGTTGCTCAAACAAAAGGAAAGTGCTTTCATCACACAAGAAAATGACTGGGTTGTAGATGGATTAGAAGAGGACGAAGATACAAGCTATGTCAATCTAGCACCTATGGCTAAATCAGATGAAATAGAAGTCAGTTCATCCAGCAATCAGGTAATCACCACTACTATAGCACATTTATCTAAAGCTGAGTGTAATGATGCTATAAATGACATGTCTACTGAATTATACCATCCGTGTGTCACACTCAAGTCTCTCACTAAAGAAAACACCAAACTTAAGGAGAACAATTTGTTTTTAAGTGAAAGAAATAATGTGCTAGAGACTCAATTTGTTGAGTTTGAAAAATTAAAGATAGAATGCAAGATTGCTAAAGATGAACTAACTGAATCCTTAAAGAAAGAGGATATTTTAAGAAAGCATCTTGAACGAGAACAATAAGTAATTAAGGCATGTAAATCCTCTAGAGATGTCCATGCTCAAATTACTAAAGTTCAAGGTATAGAATTTTTATGATGAAGCCTGGAAAAGGAGCAAGGAGAAACTAGATTCTAATTTGGTAGAAGGACTCTTTACGGATGTGGATTCGACGAATGATGAATGTCATCCGTCGAAATATCTAAAGGATCATCTGTCGAGTGAGAAAAATCCTATTAGCAAAGATAAACTAGCTAAGCTAAATGAGAAGTATGGATCATTTCTAAGAACTTTGTTCCAAGAGAAACAAGTCAAGTGAACAAAAATAAGAGAGTCAATGTAGGGCATATGTCTATCAAGCAATTGAATGACAGATTGGAGAAAATTGAAGTAAAATCAGAATCTAAAAGGAAAAACAATAGAAATGGGAAAGTAGGAATTAACAAACATAAAAACTACACACCTGATAAATATACACCAATAAAAATCTTTGTTAAGTGTGGTAGTGTTAATCACTTGTCTGTTAATTGCAAACTTGCTATGCCTACTCCCATGTCTGCACCACCTTCATTTCCCAGCATGCCTACAATGCTAGTAAATGTTATGCCTACACATAATTTGAATGCACAGTTTGTTAATATGCCATTTGCTCAAAATCCTTACTATGCTGCATTTAGTATCCCACAAATGCTATTTTAGCATGCCATACTGGAATAACATGTTTGCACAGAATATGCCTTTCCATGTTAATCAGCTTATGCATGAAAATTCTGCAATGATGAATGGTTTTAAGGACTCTACTCAATTGACTAATATGAACTTCAAATGCCTAAGTCAAAGGAGGACAAGCAGGACCCAATGATGAATGGTTTCCATGTTAATAACATGTTTGCATGCTACACTCTGAATATTTCTTTGGTTAATCAAGAAAAATGCATGACACCCTACCAATTATTCAAGAATAAGAAGCCAACACTAAACCTTCTTCATGTCTTTGGCTATAAATGTTATATCTTATGGAATCAAACTGATCAGCATGGGAAGTTTGATGCCAAAGAAAATGAAGGCATTTTTGTTGGATATGCAGTTGGAAAAGCATATAGAGTCTTCAATCTCAGAACCAACATTGTTATGGAATTTGTACATGTTGTGTTTGATGATAAAAATATTGAAGGACTGCAAGATGGAGACTTTCATGAAAGCCTCAAATTTGATAATGTTGTGATGATTTGTGATGATAGTGATGATGAAGGTGATCAAGAACCAATGTCTAAGGACAATGTAGAAAAATCTACAACTAATGAAGCACGCAGTTCAACACCCGTCGAAAGACCAAGTATAGCATCCGTTGGAAGATAATCTGCATCATCCGTCGAAAGGCAAAACTCAACATCTGTTGAACCATCAATAGAAATTAAGGGCCAATACAGATCACAATTAGAAAGGACCCCAATTATAAGTCAAAGATCCACAAACTCAGGGGGAGTTTCTTCTAATCAAAACTCTTTCACACATCAAGACAACAATGAGGCCTCTTCATCTAGAGATAATCTACCATAACGGAGATAATGGACTAGAGATCACCCATTTGAACTGATCATTGGTGATGCATCCTCAAGAGTGCAAACAAGAAAAGCAACTCAAGAGGAATGTCTATATAACAGCTTTATATCTCAAGAAGAGCCTAAAAAGGTAGAGGAAGCTTTGTTGGATCCTGATCGGGTTTTAGCTATGCAGGAGGAGCTAAACCAATTTGAAAGGAATAAAGTATGGAAGCTGGTACCTAAGCCTAAAGGAAAGAATTCTATTGACACTAAGTGGGTATTTCGAAACAAGATGGATGAAAATGACATAGTAGTCAAGAAAAAAGCTAGATTGGTTGCTAAGGGCTACTGTCAACAAGAAGGAATTGATTTTGATGAAACCTTTGCTCCTGTTGCAAGACTTGAAGCCATCAGAATCTTCTTAGCCTATGCAGCCCTTGCCAATTTCAAGGTCTATCAAATGGATGTTAAAAGTGGCTTTTCTAAATGGAGATTTGGAGGAGGAAGTCTATGTCAGTCAGCCTTCTAGTTTTGAAGACCCAAATTTTCCAGAATATGTCTACTATCTTTTGAAAGCACTTTATGGATTAAAGCAAGCACCTAGAGCCTGATATGATAATTTGTCAAAGTTTGTCTTAGAAAATTACTTCACAAGAGGTATTGTTGACAAACCCTATTCTTTAAAAATGTTAAAGGCTCTAGTATACCTGTTCAAATTTATGTAGATGATATTATATTTGGTTCTACAGATGAAAAACTTTGTAAAAAGTTTTCCAAACTGATGCAAAGTACATATGAAATGACCATGATGGGAGAACCAACTTACTTTCTTGGTTTACAAGTTAAGCAAGTTAGTGATGGAATATTCATTAGTCAAACCAAATATATTTATGATCTTTTGAAGAAGTTTGACTTAATGGATTGCACATCTGCAAAAACTCCCATGGCCACTGCAACTAAACTTGAATTAAACACTACTGAAAAGCCTGTGTATATTTCAAGTTATAGAGGCATGGTTGGATCTGTTTTATATTTAACTGCCAGTAGGTCAGATATAATGTTTGATACATATCTTTGTGCTAGATTTCAGGCTGATCCTAGAGAATCTCATTTAATTGCTATTAAGAGGATTTTCAGATATCTCAAAGGAACACCAAAACTTGGCATTTGGTATCCTAGAGATTCTGATTTTGATGTAACTGGCTATTCAGATGCAGATTATGCAGGTTGTAAAATTGATAGAAAGAGTACAATATGAACCTGCCAATTTCTAGGAAATAAGCTAGTATCCTGGTTCAGTAAAAAGTAAAATTCAGTTTCTACTTCTATAGCTGAAGCTGAATATATTGCAGCTGGTAGTTGTGCTCAGATTTTATGGATGAAAAATCAACTGTTGGATTTTGGTCTACAGGTGAATATGATTCCTATTCTCTGTGACAACACAAATGACATTGCTATTACTGAAAATCCAGTACAACATTCAAGGACCAAGCACATTGACATCAAGTGGCACTTCATTAGAGAGCATGTTACAAATAGTACTGTGGAACTTCATTTTGTTCCAAGTGAGAAGCAGCTTGCAGACATCTTTACCAAACCACTTGATGTATCCACCTTCACAAGGTTGGTAAGTGAGTTAGGTATGCTTAATTACTCTAAATGTATATTGATATCTAAGCAAATTGTAATGCACCCAGAATAAAAGTTGGTATTTCCTGTCAAAGATAAAATTTTGTCTAAGTCAAAATTTATATCTCGGCGGATGTTCATTATCCGTTGAAAATGAACATCCGTTGAATTTTTTTATCCGTAGAAATATCAATTATCACTCTGGGTACTTTTATCATTATCCATCAAATTGCACTCAATCTTAGCCGTTAATTTTAAGCATCATCCGTCGAATTTACTTACAGCCTGTTTGTATATTTCAATGGATAATCTTAGAATTTTGACAGTTTTCTTTTTTTTGAAACGGCTATTTTGGGCTAATTTGATTGGTTACTTTATCTACTTTTTAATTTTAGACAGTTTATTTCTAAGTAAGTATAAAAGCTAATTTCATTTCTATTTTTCACTTTTATCATTCTCAAGCAATTTCTCTAACTCTCTTCTTCTCAAAGAAAATACTCTCTTTCTGCAACTAACTCCAATCAGAAAAATGGCACCCGTAGTCAAAATCATGTCATCAACTGGGTTTATCTATGAAAAGAACAACTTTGTGGCTCTGGTGAACAAGCAAATTCCGACTTCTGAAGATTATCAAAAGATGATGAACTTCAAACTGAACTACAAATTGAGTTATTCCATGCTTGAGTCTCCAACCATCTACTGTGAAGTTGTCAAGGAAATTTGGACTACAACAGTGTTCAACTCCAAGGACAAAACTATTACCTTCACTCTCAATGGTAACGAACACTGTGTTAACTGTGATGCTACTGAAAAATGCTTTAAATTGCCTGAAAACAACACACTTGCCTCACACACAGACACTGATGTGATTAACATGCTAGTTTCTATGGGCTATGCTCTTGATGCCACTAAGTTAGGTGACGTTAGGAAAACGGGTCTTAGAAAAGAATAGAGTTTTCTGTGTGATTCATTCGTTAAAGTGTTTTCTGGTAAAATTAGTAATTTTGATGTTGTATCTTACTCACTTGTTCACATGCTTTATATGCTCCTTAGTGATAAGTACTTCAATTTCAGCACTTCTGTTATGTATGAGTTAGGGAGTAAATTAGGGGATATATTAAGAAGAGGTCTAAGAATATTTATTATGCTAGATTCTTCAGGATAATAACTACTTTTGTTTCCCAGAACCTCTCAATTGAGAACCCAACAAACAAGTTAGCTTGTTGGGTCCAAGAGAGAAGAGTTATTGCTGATCTAAACATGACAAATCACCACAAGGATGTTCCCCTTGTGTACATGGCAATCATGGAAAAACCTCAGGTAAGTGAGGTAAATATTTTTGTCCATACTTCTTCGCAACATATTATTTCTTTGCAATCTAATATGGCTATGGCACCTATGACAGTGACCAAACAGGTGCCTACCCAAGCTATCAAACCAACAGTTTCCAAATCCAAATCAAAGAAAGCCCCCTCTAGTTTCTTTCAAAAGAAACTAGTTGTAAAATCCACTAAAATCCAAGAGGGGAGTGTAAAGGGAAGTGAGACTGGTGAGGGACAAGGTAAACATCAAGGAAGCCCTAAGAATAAGGTTGGAGAGGTGAGTGCATCCCAGCCAAGCCACACTATAGTTTCCCAATAAACTGTAGTACTTAGCAAGGAAGCTCATTTCTAGTTGCATCCTCCCAAAAGGATGTAACTATTGAACAAAGCTCTCAGCCAAGAGCACAGGCCAAGAGGGTTAGGGACACAAGCTCACCCCAAACTTATGTCTAAAAGAAGAAATCAAAATCCATTGGGGATACATAGGGTGCACACACTGTGCCTACTGCAGTCAAAGACTCAGTTCATGCACCTTCTCAAAGTCAGATTGATGTGGATCCAATAAATGTCAGTGATGCAGAAAATGAGAAACGATTTCAGCAAGAATATCAAGCTATGTTAGATTCTATCTCTTTAGATGTTGAGTCATTTACTCATCCTATTCCAGCATATCAAATTCTGTCTGGACAGGGCAATGAGGAGGCTTGGAAGGTACTCAACTTGGTGCACACTACTGCTTCTATGCAAAAGGCTAAGGATGCCATCACAACCATGTCACCCTCAACTGGTGATGATTTTGATTATGAAACTGGTGGTTCTGAGGATATATTTAGGGATGAAGATAATGATGAAGGAGAGTTCATGGATATAGGGGAGAAGCAGGCCCTAGCTCAAGATCAAACACTTCATCTTGGGTGTTTTCCAAAGCATGTGATGAGCACCATTTCAAATCCACTCTTTCTCACAATATTCAGCAAACCCAGACAGCCCTTCAAACTACTACAAATTCCAACACCAAGAGACTTCTATAAGCACTTATGAACTCTCTTCAACTACATCAAATTCAATCTCTCAAAAAAAATTTGGATATCACTGAGCTAAAGACATAAATTGATCAAGTCAAGAAGGATGTTACTGAGAGATTGGATGTTAAGTTTCATAACACAACCATTCTAGACATCAACAGACAACTTAGGAAAATTTCTGATCTAACCAGCAAGGTGGACTCCTTAGACAAAAGGCTCAAAACACTGGAAACATCGATTACTGAAATCCATCTACATCAAGCCCAACAAACTCTGCTACTTCAAAAACTGGTGGCTGCACAAAATTTAACCTCCACTAAACTTGATGCTAATAAAAAGGGGGAGAAATACTCAATTGTTTCATTTAGCCAGGGGGAGTCAACAAGTGAGGGAAAGAAAGTGTTAAATATAAAAGTTAGCAAGGTGACTATTCCAACAATTACTTTCACTAAGCCACCAATCTTGGACAACATTGATCTGATCAAGATAGCAGCTGCTAAGTTGTAATCAAATTGAAAACTTAAAAAGCTTGATGTTGCAACCGTTGAGAAAGAACTGGATGCTAAATGGAAGAAGCTTGATGAAAATATCAAGAAGAAATTTGGTCCAATTGAGAAGCAAGACAAGGTCTTTTTTCACTTCTGCCAATTGAGACGAATTTCAGCTAATGAAATGAGCCTAGTGATCATGGAAAGGGGTCAACCCTCACCAATCAAGTCTCCAAAGGCTAGTGTGCTCTTTCAACCAAAAAGGAATTATCCAAAGAATTCAGAAAAAAATCCACTGGACCTATCTTATGAAACCCCTAAGCCAGATGAAAAGAAGCTGCTTGCAAGGTCTATTGCCTTATCCAAGGATCCCAAAGACACAGTGTCAAAGAACTGAATTGCTAAGATCTACATGAATGTTAAACTAATATGTGTAGTGGCTGGATATCCACAGTTTGTAGAGGCTAAGAAAGAAGAAAAGGTGAGGCTTAAACAATAACAAAATCAAGCTGCTTTAGAAGACAAGAACCTAGCCAAGAAGCCTGCAACCACAGAAGTTACATTGCCTGTTGTGACAACTGAAATCTAGATGAAGAAAAGAAGGAGGAACCAAAGTAGACAAAGAGGAAGTTTAGATACAAAATCCATGCAAATAGGAAGATAAATTTCAATGATGATAAGGAAGACTACATGCCAACCCACTCTATAATTTTAAGTCAATCAACCATACCTACTCTGAGTGAGGTTGAATTCAAGGTTGATCCTAAAATCACCTTTGTTATGGATAAAAAACTAAGGTTACTATTTGCTGTATTTATTGCTAAGGTTCGGGAGCTCAAGGCCTTTAATGGCTACTCTCGTGTCTCATAGCTTAACTCTGCCTTTACAAGATGTCTATGTATCTCTGTGAATTAGAGAATCAAGCCAAAAAATGTAGTTCTGATTTGTGGGGTGAGACCCCTTATATAGATGTTGGTGGTCCTAGAATTGGACTTGGTATAGGAGACATGGTAGCCAAGTCTCAGAATTAGAATGGAATTTGGAGTCCAATATAGTAGGAAACTGATTCTTTATCCTTCTAGGTCCCTTGGAGGCTAATCTGCAAGGACTTATGTCCTTATTGGGACTCTTCTTAGTAGCTGATTTTTCCCTTATTAATTAATTATGAAATTAATTTATATTCAGGGTTTTTGGGCCTTCTTTGTTCCATCAGGCCTGATCTGGTCCATCAGGCCTGATCAATGTGTTAACCTTTTTGGTCTGAATGTCATACATCTTCTTATTGGGCTTAGCAGCCCAAATCATGTATAATTAATGTGATATTTAATTACACAATCAGGATTTATTTATCCCTATCATTTTCCCCCCAACTTTTTGGAAACCGTATATGATTCTGCAAAAGTTAAGTTCGTTCATTCCCTTCCAGGGTATCATTTTGCGTAAAGTGTGGAGCGACCTACACGTTTACAACGATTTGCCTTGTACGCGTTCAGGGTCGTTTGAAAACTTCCCTTTCTATTTTCTTACCTTCTCCCTATTTTTAGGAATTTTCTGGTATTTTTTCAGGAATTTTCCCTTTTTCCCGAGATTTTTCCAAATTTTCTGCAATTTTTCACAAATATTCTCAAATTTTCAGCCCTTTTTCGACCAGGCTCCTAGTCGAAATTTTGACCTGGATCCTAGTCGAATTTTGAGCCAGCTTTCCAATCCTGGTCGAAGGACTTCGACTAGGATCCAAAACCTGGATTTCAACCAGGATCCTAGTCGAACCTTCGACCTGGATTTTGGTCGAAAACTTGTGTCTTTCTTTGCTTCCTGGTCGTTAGGTTTCGACTAGGATCCACGACCTGGGTTTCGACAAGGATCCTAGTCGAACCTTCGACCTAGATCTTAGTCGAGACTTCTATACTTATTTACTTCCTGGTCGTTAGATTTCGACTAGGATTCACGACCTGGGTTTCGACCAGGATCCTAGTCGATTCTTCGACCTGGATTTTAGTCTAGGTTTCTGCACCCATTCTTGAAAAATATTGTGCTTGATTCAGGAATTCGACCTCAATCCTGGTCTGACTTTCGACCTCAATCCTAGTCTATCATACCCCTAATTTTCGGGTGTCTGTTCGAAAGAATTCGAGCAGAATTCACGACTTGAAATTCGACCTCAATCCTGGTCTATCATACCCGTAATTTCCGGGTGTCTGTTCGAAAGAATTTGAGCAGAATTCATGACCTAGAATTCAACCTCAATCCTGGTCTATCATACCCATAATTTTCAGGTGTCTGTTCAAAAGAATTCGAGCAGAATTCACGACTTAGAATTCGACCTCAATCCTGGTATATTATACCCGTAATTTTCGGGTGTCTATTCGAAAGAATTCGAGCAGAATTCACGACCTAGAATTCGACCTCAATCCTGGTCTTATTGGGCTTCATTCTCATATAATTTGGATTGGGCCTTGTTTGGACCTTATCTTTTTTAGGGCTTAAATTTGGGCCTTCTATTTTTCCAAATCCTAGTTGGATTTGGGCCTTCTATTTTCCAAATCTTAATTGGATTTGGGCCTTCTATTTTCCAAATCTTAATTGGATTTGGGCTTTTTATTTCTCCAAATCCTAACTGGATTTGGGCCTCCCATTGGGCCTCTTATTAATCTAGGCTTTAATATATTAAAACACCTTCTTTAGAATTCTCTAGAATTCTTAGGAATTTTTATTTAATTTCTTTGGAATTTCTTGGAATATTCTGGAATGTTCCAATTCTGGACTTTTTTCTTTGGGCCTTTATCTTTACTGGGCTTCTTGTCCCTTCAACTTCACTTTTTCTCCTATATAAAAGAGTGAGTAGAGTCTATTGCTCCTCACTTTCTCATTTCTAAATTCTCCTTCTTTTTTCTTCTGTTAAGAATCTCAGAGAAATAACAGTAGGTCGGAGTATTTTAATCCCCAAAGCCTTTTTTTAGGAGCATTACTTCAGGTAACACTTCTCCCTTTTTCTTCTTGTGCTTGTTTTTGCATTGTTAGTGTTTTAAAATTGTCTCCTTATGTGCCCTTTTTTCAAATGGCTGATAAGAAAATGACTCATTTGGCCAAGATGAATGTGGCAAGAAAGTCCAATGAATTCCCCATTCGATCAAGGTACACTTCCTTGATCGATATGATCAACACCCGAGGGGACGTGTAATAATCCCAATTTTTGGAATTTTTAAAACACGGATGAATAGTAACTTTTGCTGACAATGCTGATTAAGGAAAATTATCAGACCACGTTATATAGGAGTACTGTTATGGAAATTCTAAGATCGTATTAGTATTCCATAAAGTAAATGAGTGTATGTAAAGGTCATTAGAATTCGTATCCGGACACTTTGATTTTTCCCGAAAATCCACCAGATACCGAAAGAATTGAGTATAAGGTAACATGATTAAAAGGATTTAAATTCAAGGGTTATAAGAGAGGATCATAAAAGGAATATAAAATATTGAGAAAGGTTTAGGGGAACCCAAGTAATAAGATCCCGGATATGATCCCTCAAACGATCAACGAGAATGAATAATAAACGAGTCGTAAAGCAATTAAACGACTAAGGATCAAGCTTGGGCAAGTAGCTAGGGGATTAGCAAGGATAGTACAAGTATTAAAGCACCTAATTAACAAGGATTAAGCGTAATGAAAAGCTTCCACCATAAGAAGAGGACAAGTGGCAAGAGTGATGCAAGTGGTGACATAGGCTTGCTTACATCACTTTCCACTAACTAACCAAGAGTTAGCCAAACAAATATCCACCTACCATTCCATTTACACCACAAAATAAGTCAACACAAGCACGCTTTTTCCCCCCATTTTCACTGCTCTCGGCCAAAACAGAACCAGCACATTAAAACTGCTGTATCTCCTTCATTTCTCACTCAAATGTTGTGTTCTATAGCTCGTTGGAAAGGTATTGAGATGGCCTACAACTCTTGTTCACAAATCTCATCCAAATAAGTATGGTAAGACCCTCATTTTTACAGTTCTTTAAATCGGACTTTTAGAAACTTCAAAGCCTAACTTTGTGTTCTTGATTTCTTTGGAAAGATCAAGCTTGTAGGAGGCTCCCTAAGGCTTCCTAGCAACTTAACACCTCCAAAGGAAGGTATAAAATTCAAACCCTAGCCTTTACTTTATTTGTTAGCAAGTTTAATGGTAGGTTTTGTGAAATGAGAAGCATGGATTGTGATTATTAGTAGTTTGGTTTGATTTGGAAGTGTTTTGGTAATTGAATCTTGATTATAGTTCATAGGTCTTGATTGTGGTTGTTTGAGTTGAAAAACTTGGAGGTTATTGACTGAGGTGGTATGGTTTAGGTGAAGTTTTGTTGTATTTGTAAGTCATATGTCATAGACCTATTTGTATATTCGAGGATTCAACTCAACTCAAATAAGAATGTAATAAGTAAATAGTGGATCGACCGTCAAAGAGATCTCGCAAAGTAATATCTGTCAAAGGATTCAGAAACAAGGTTCATCTACAGACTTGAGGAGTTAATTCACTGGAAGAAGTTCAAGAAGTTGATCATGCCTCAGTGATATAAATCAAGATCGTGGATTTAATCAAGTGACAGAGATCTCGTCAGAGTATCATTAATTACAAGGATTTAATCTGAAGAAAATCAAAGTGTCAGAGTCAAGACATGAAGAAACGTCATGGAAGTTAGTCACTCATGAACCAGACAGTACATCGAGTGTCAACGTTGAAGTGGTGGAATTGATTCATAATTGACTGTGATTATCAGAAGATTTTCAGAAGAATGGTTGCTGCTTAAGATTAGTTTTAATTCTCTATTAATTAATTAAGTCATATAATTTAATTAAGAAAATAAATTATATCTGCAAAGATTAATTTATTGATTAATTGAATTAATTGATTAATTAATTCTGAATTAATATTAATAATTTTCAGAATTTTAATTGATTAAAATCTGTTTTAATTCTAAAAAGACAACCGATTGTACTAGTATGACAATCGGTATGACAATTGATAGTCATACCGAAAGTCATGCTAATTCATTTAATTGTCTTGTTAGAATTTTTATTAGATTAAAAATCTGTTATTAATCTTTGCAAGACAATCCTGATTTGTACTTATGTGACAATCGGTATGACAATCAATTGTCATACCGAAAGTCATGCCAGTTCAAATAGATTGTCCTGCCGAAAGTCATGCTGGTTCAAATGATTGTCTTGCTAGTTCAAAAGGATAGTCTCACCGAAAGTCTTATTGGACAAAAGATTGTCATACCAGTTCATTCATCTCGGCTGTTTGATAATAGAAGCAGAAGACTTTTTGTTTCATTAGCAATCAACACAGCAACCAATACAGAACAAGAGAGAAAACAGCAGAAAACAAAAGAAAAACATTTCATCATTCATCTGCTTATTCAAGATCAATATTCTAGTTTGTTAATGTTAAATCCAAACCACTAGAATTATTTATCTTGTTCTTGTGTAACAATCTAGCGGATCAAAATCCCTAGAACTTAATCTCAAATCGCGTTTAGCATTTGATTCTAATTATTGCAAAAATAGAAAAAGTTCATGTCGAATTTATTCTAGATTTGTGATAATTGATTTGAGATTAATACCTTGTAATCGATACAGTTGTTGTAACACCTTTCAAGTTTAATAATATTTTTATTTAACTTGAATTTTGTTTCACATTTTTTATTCCGCATTTAATTCGATTATTCGGTACTGTTTGTATTCAACCCCCCCTTCTACAAACACATTGGGACCTAACAATTGGTATCAGAGCCTTCTGATTAACGAACAAATCAAGATCCTAGACTTTTGTGATTTTTCAACTCCTTGAATTTTTATTTATTCAAAAATTCATAATGACTTCACATAAAGTTGGAACCGTTAAAATTCCACAATTTGATAAAGAGAATTATATCATGTGGAAGAAGAAGATGCTATTATTTTTACAAGTTGCAAATCCCAAATATTCAAACTTGTTAAAGAAGGGTATAAAAACTCCGATGGTTATTGAACCGGAGGTAATAATAGATGGTGTGGTGACTACTGAAGCTAGAACCTATCCAAAAGAGCCTGAAGATTTTACTCCTGCTGAGAAGGAAGAAGCCTCCTTGGATGCCAGCCTTCAATTAATATTAATTGATTCCCTTGATCCCTTGATGAACAGACATGTGATGAACTGTAAAAATTCCAAACACATGTGGGAAACTATTGAGGTGATTAATGAAGGCACAGAGGAAGTTAGGGAGAACAAGTTGGAAATCCTAACCTCTGAATATGAACATTTCAAATCAAATCCAGGAGAAGGAATTACTGAAGTGTTTGAGAGGTACAATGCGTTGATCAACAACCTGAACATCAATGGAAAGTATTATTCAATCAGGGAGGTCAACAAAAAGTTCCTTTTAACACTGCCAGCTCATCTTGAACATAGAATCACTGCCATTAGAGAAGCTAGAGATCTGAGTGAGATTTCTTTGGACAGGCTCTATGGAGTGTTAAAAACCTATGAGTTGGAGCAGATTCAACAGAAGGAAGTCTACGGGAAGGATAGAATGGTCAGCATATCTACTGCACTTGTAGCTGAAGGTCAACAACAACAGCAATCTCAACAATTGGAGAGAATGGTACAGTATTCCAAGGCTGAGGAAAATATGTTAGTAGCAGAATATGATCCTCCTACTACAAATCAATCAAGTGATGATTTTTATTCCTTGGAAGAGCTGGAGCAATTGGAAGACGAGTCAATGGCCCAAATTGTCAAGAGATTCTCCCATGTCAGATTCAAGAGGAATCCCAAGCTGAAGTACAAGTCCAACTACAACAAATTCCAGAAAGGTGGATCTTCATCCTCTAACACCAGCAGTGGTGGATACCAAACAGGGATGGTTGATCGGAGCACCATTAGATGCTATAACTGTAATGAGTTGGGACACTTTGCCACAGAATGTAGGAAGCCAAAGCAAGTAAGAAAGAACTCTGAAAGGGCTTATCTGGCAAAGGGAAGAAGCTGGGATGATACTGACAGTAAAGATGAAGATGAAGGAAATCTTGCTCTTATGGCTATTGATGGAAAAGCTTCATCGTCAAGAATAGAGGTAAAACTTTCTGATGCTGAAATGGTTTATCATCTAAGAGTAACTTAGATTGTGCACGTCGTGATAATGAACTGTTAAGTTTAAAGATCACAGACCTTGAGAAAGAGGTCAATGAATTAAGACTTGTGCACATTAATCAAGACAAATTAAAAGAACAGGTATCTTTTCTAGAGAATAGAGTTGACTGTTATAGAAAACTCGAAACTATTCTCAAAGACAAGATCACCGGTCTTGAGACTAAGGTTAGAGCCTACTTCAATTCTTGTTCGAAGGCTAAAGAGTTCTACAGTAAGCAAGCTGTTAATCAAACATCTGGAATAGGTTATGATTACAATGCTGCTATTGGAGAATTAGGCATAAACTCCCCTCCCCATGTCTGTGCTAAAGGGAGGGAAGTACCACATGTGCTTAAGGGTGTTGATGAACCCCTCTATAAAGCATCAATTGCTGAACCATTTGATGCGACCTCTTCTGTTATTCAAGAAGAAATACGTGCTGAGGATCATGCTAATGAGAAGATTGTTTCCAAGTCAAGTGAGTCGAAAGTTCCAGTCAAAGTTGTGAAAGCAACTGAGACTAACTCAGACACACATGAGTTGGATAACAATAATGCCATGTCTACCATGCATAAATTACCTGCTATTAATCACTCTCATAAAGCATGTGGTGTTGCTAATTGTATGTCTTGTGCTTTTAATATGATGTATGCTTATTTTAATGGTAAGCATGTGTCTAATGATAAGACTACTCCTCGTCAGCATGTGAATAACAAGAAGCATGATAGGTCTAAGACTGCTAGTCCTTCTAAGGCTAGAAAGGAGACATTTGTGCCTAAGCTTAAACAGAAATTTGTTAAGGCTGTTTACAAGGTCAAATGTTCAGTCATTGAGAATGTTGAGACCATTAAAATTAAAAATGTTGTTTTGTCTGACAAAGGACAGTTCTACAAGTATGCCGGGCCCAACCAAGTTTGGGTTCCGAAGAAGGTCTAATCCATTTGAAGTGCAGGGCAGTATACAGGTGTAACCGGTAGTGTGGATTCTTGACAAGTGGATCATCAAGACATATGACCGGAGATAGAGCCCTGCTATCAAATGTGGTTGAGAAAGCTGGCCCCCTGATTACCTTTGGAGATAACAGCAAAGGTTTATCTGAGGGATATGGCTGTTTGCAAGCTGGGAATGTTATCATTGTAATTTTGTATATTGTGCTAGGTTATTATCAGGAAGCAGTATCTAACATATAGCACCAGTGACGAGACTTGAGAATATTACGACATATCAGGCACCTGCTGCACATTACACTTGGAATTGGACTCTAGTAAGATGTGTACAAGTGTACTCCTGATTGGTAAGTCAAAAGAGGAAGTCAATGCACCACAGTTCATGGACTTTGCAGCTGCAGATCTATTGGACTATGCAATTTCTTCTTCACAATCTCACTTCAGGTTGGTATGAACTAGTATACTGCTCAAGCAATCGTCAAGAACATGGTATGGCACTCTAACAGAAGTTATAATTTTATATGAATAAGTAGAGTCGTCATATTTATAACTATCTTATCACTAAGCACAATCATATTGTTTTATATGTGCAGTGGTATATTGATTATGCAACATAACAATTAGTATCTAAAGTACTTGACAAGTATCGGTCAATGATATCTTGTTAACATTATGTTGCAGATATTTGTAAGCTTTTGACATGAATGAGAATTACTTAGACTTTACCCTAAGTGATCAATGTTTTATCAAAAACTCATTCATATTGAAAAACAAAATCAAACTTCTTTCTACATTAGTGATTTCTTATTTCATGTAAAATCTTTTGAAATCACTATTGTAAATCATTTTCTCTCTATTACCATATGTTCTGTGTTACAGGTTCAGTCTCCAATGACTTTCTTTCATTGACAGTCATGAGGTTGAAAACCCACAACATCTATCCCAGACTGTAAAGACAAACACAAAAACAGAACCAACCAACACTCTCTTACCACTAAATGTAGTATGAATGAGCGTGAGGGAGATAGTGCCTAGTGCACCACATAAGGAAGGTTCTGTAGTCAACCCAGTAGCTCTGTCTCATACATAGATGAGTAGTATTTAAACCGAGACAACTGCTAGCCCCCATACATCTTCTCAAAAAGATGTAATGGCTGAAAAGGCTCAAAAACAGTTACTAGATTCATTCTCTCAACAGGGTGAGTCTATTGAATTTTGCCTGTCGGCCAAGGTATCCGATGTAGTGTCACCACTTCAAACATAATCAATTCTTGATGCACAAGGAGAGGTTACACACACAAAGGATGAGTTGACGGAAATAAGAGTTTCGACCATTTTAAGGTCAGATTCGATTGTTCAAGGTTCGTTAGTGGACCAATTGCCTTTACAGGTGTTAGGAGAGGATACTGATCCAAAAGCCATATGTCAGTGGTCAGTGTCTACCTCCCCAGGCTTAAATCCCCTGGATGCATCTGCGGATAGTGGATCTGACATAGGCGCAGATCGGCAACTTGTTGACAGTGATTCAGATATTACCTGATGAGTCACAAGGAAGTGTCTTCACAGACATTAGAAGGGAACCTTGATCTTTATGCTAAAATCTTTGGATCATTGTTTACCTTCCCAGAATTCAAATCTGGAACCCTAAAAGGGAAACTAGCAACTTGTAAATTATGACTCAGATTCATCTGACGAGTTTAACAAGGATGGGGATTTGTGAACTCCCATTGCACCACCTGTGACCTCCTTAAGGATGGCTAAGGTGATTTTCCTTGCAGGTACAGCTGGATTATGGAGCTATGAGAGAAGAGTGATACACTTGTGAGAATGAGTGTAAACACGAGTGGAGAGAAGAGTGAAACACATGTGAGGTACACTAAAACAGGATCACACACTCACAGTGAGGAAGAAAGAGAAACTACTTGTTATTTCTTTTCCAACCAAGTGAAATATGAGAACTCCTTCAGACGACGGCATACATTCCTTCTTTAAGGGGGAGATAGAAGCTTAAGTAATAGTTTGGAGGATTCCTCAACTAAGGGGGAGAAATAGCAGGGAGTAAGAAAAAGATCCTACTTGTACACTACACCACACCATTGTTGTTTGTAACTACGGATCCTATTGTACGGGAGAGGTGGTAAACACAAGGTGATTTCCTAGTAAGGGAAGAAGCTGTTAGGGGAGTACCATTGGTTTTTATCTGCGGATCCTATTGTACGGGAGAGGTGGTAAAACGAAGGTGATCTTCTTTAATCAGTTGATTCTCATAGGGGGAGAAGCAAGAGATATAGGCTTCTCAACAGGAAATGTGGTTGTACAAATGAAGATGGAACTACTTGAAGATATGTTCAGTCTAGAGGAACATCTTCTTGGAATCTGGAAAATGTTAAATCTCATCCAGAACTTTTCTGCTATTTACTTTGCATGTATGTTTATATCTTTTTCTTATTTGTTAGTTGAGTTATCCTTTAGGTATTTGTGTGTTATTGTCTAACAAACAAATAGGGGGAGATTGTAAGTCATATGTCATAGACCTATTTGTATATTCGAGGATTCAACTCAACTCAAATAAGAATGTAATAAGTAAATAGTGGATCGACCGTCAAAGAGATCTCGCAAAGTAATATCTGTCAAAGGATTCAGAAACAAGGTTCATCTACAGACTTGAGGAGTTAATTCACTGGAAGAAGTTCAAGAAGTTGATCATGCCTCAGTGATATAAATCAAGATCGTGGATTTAATCAAGTGACAGAGATCTCGTCAGAGTATCATTAATTACAAGGATTTAATCTGAAGAAAATCAAAGTGTCAGAGTCAAGACATGAAGAAACGTCATGGAAGTTAGTCACTCATGAACCAGACAGTACATCGAGTGTCAACGTTGAAGTGGTGGAATTGATTCATAATTGACTGTGATTATCAGAAGATTTTCAGAAGAATGGTTGCTGCTTAAGATTAGTTTTAATTCTCTATTAATTAATTAAGTCATATAATTTAATTAAGAAAATAAATTATATCTGCAAAGATTAATTTATTGATTAATTGAATTAATTGATTAATTAATTCTGAATTAATATTAATAATTTTCAGAATTTTAATTGATTAAAATCTGTTTTAATTCTAAAAAGACAACCGATTGTACTAGTATGACAATCGGTATGACAATTGATAGTCATACCGAAAGTCATGCTAATTCATTTAATTGTCTTGTTAGAATTTTTATTAGATTAAAAATCTGTTATTAATCTTTGCAAGACAATCCTGATTTGTACTTATGTGACAATCGGTATGACAATCAATTGTCATACCGAAAGTCATGCCAGTTCAAATAGATTGTCCTGCCGAAAGTCATGCTGGTTCAAATGATTGTCTTGCTAGTTCAAAAGGATAGTCTCACCGAAAGTCTTATTGGACAAAAGATTGTCATACCAGTTCATTCATCTCGGCTGTTTGATAAAAGAAGCAGAAGACTTTTTGTTTCATTAGCAATCAACACAGCAACCAATACAGAACAAGAGAGAAAACAGCAGAAAACAAAAGAAAAACATTTCATCATTCATCTGCTTATTCAAGATCAATATTCTAGTTTGTTAATGTTAAATCCAAACCACTAGAATTATTTATCTTGTTCTTGTGTAACAATCTAGCGGATCAAAATCCCTAGAACTTAATCTCAAATCGCGTTTAGCATTTGATTCTAATTATTGCAAAAATAGAAAAAGTTCATGTCGAATTTATTCTAGATTTGTGATAATTGATTTGAGATTAATACCTTGTAATCGATACAGTTGTTGTAACACCTTTCAAGTTTAATAATATTTTTATTTAACTTGAATTTTGTTTCACATTTTTTATTCCGCATTTAATTCGATTATTCGGTACTGTTTGTATTCAACCCCCCCTTCTACAAACACATTGGGACCTAACAGTATTGATGGTTATGAGTTGGTTGGTGGTTAATTGGAGTAGTTTAAACATTGGTAATCGCGTAAACATAGCCGTCGTAATGCCCATTTTTATTCAACTGCTTGTTCTTAGTGTTCAGGACAGAAAACTCAACAAAAAATCTGTAACATTGCCATGTTTAGCTACAGAGTGTCATAAGCTTCATATTGATTTATGGATCGCTTGAATCCGATGTACGGTTTAGGAGAAATGTCCGTTTTAAGTAACGGCGTTTCGCGACCGAACCATTACCCCTCGCCTTACTTTTAAATCTTGGTTAAGGACTTTAAATGACTAATTGGGGTATGAAACAATTACGTTAAGTGTATTAGGCAGTTTGTAAGGTACTCGCGAAAGAATCGCCTTAAAACCCTTAAAGGTTAATTTATTAAAAATGGTGGAGCCGAGGGTACTCGAGTGACTTAAGAGAATCAGTAAGCGCAAAACGAGCGTTAGAGTCTGAGTTGGTTAGAGTATAGATTTACAAGTGACTTTGGTTTAATTCCAACTTACTTGTTGCTTATAGGTTACCAGACTCGTCCCGAGCCATTCGTAACCCCCAGTCGCTCAGGCAAGTTTTTTACCCGTTATACTGTTGTTGTGATGTATATGTGTATATGCATGATCTTGCGATAAATGCATATTTGTTATTAGCAAGTTCTTGCAATATATTGTAGCATGTGATATGGTATATATGCATGCCTGTTTCATATTCTTGGATTATATATCTGTTGGTTAAAATGCTTACAGTTGCATAATACCTATGCTAGAGAATAGCGGTAAATTGCATATACCCTTAGTATAGGGACCCAAAGGTAAAAACATTTTCTAAAACCGGGAGTCGAGGATCCCGAGTAGATTTTATATATATATATTTATATATATATGGTTATAGTTTTCAAAACTATTAATCGAATAAGATTTATTCGATAACTTTATTTTATTATTGAATATTATTTCGAATATTCATCCGAGGACTTATGACTCCTTTATTTTATTATTGAATATTATTTCGAATATTCATTCGAGGGCTTATGACTCAGCTTAATTTATTTATTGAATATTATTTGAATATTCATTTGAGGATCTATGACTCCGATTATTTGCTGAGATATATTCTTTATTTTATTAAAGAATAATGTTTCGATAATCAAACTTATTTTCGATTATTCAAATAAAGATAGTACTTTTGTATAAGTATATCTTTGATTATTTAATTTTCATTCAAGTAAGAGTTTTAAAACTTCTACTTCAATTATTTTTATAAAGATTATTCTTTATGGAAATATTATTTAAATAATAATATTCAGATATTTTCTAATATATCGGGACTGATTTATTTTAATAAATCAGCAGTACTCCAAACATTCTTAAAAATGTTTTCGAGTCTTCAAAATGATTTTTTAAATTTATAGTGGACCCCAAAAACTCATTTTTTTATATTTAAGATCTTCCTTTCAAAGGGGATTTAAATACTCGCTCAAAACCTGGGGGATCCAGCTCTATGGTGCATTTTACATTCGCAACGTGGTTGCTGTTTTGAGAAAACAAATGAATTGATTACTTACCCAACGTTCGGGAAGTAAGCCCATCTAATTGAGTCGGCATAAGCGACAGGCCGGGGTACGGTCTATCAAAGTGTAAGTGGCTGGGTGGCAGTCCATCAACGCGTAAGAGGCCGGGTGGCGGTCCAGCACAAGGTCCTTATGTGGCCAGGGTGATGACTGGTGGGGGATTCATCCATCTACTAGTAGAAAAGGTTACTTATTGGTATCTTTGCCTGATCAGCAGGATATCAGGTTTATGCCAAAATTTCTTTTCTTTCCAAATTCATTGGATATTGCAACTCTGTTCATACTTTACATGATAGAGGTTTTCAGGAAATGTATGAGAGATATATATAGGTGTATATATATATCGGGACTTAATGAAGTATCTCGTAACTTCATTTCATTCAATAATATTTCAAGGATTGAATCTATTCAAGTATTATCTTGTAGTCTCATCTATGTGATGAACTTTTGAACTAATTATAACTTGAACGGTGGTAGTTCAAATGGTATTTGGAAAAGATATAAGTATATTGGAGTATCTTGTAACTTCATCTTTTAAACTTATATCTAGTAAATGATTATCTTATGCATGACAAAGATTTTCAGAAAAACGTTGAGACAAGGTTAGATATATGAGATCACCTTGCAACGATATTTTTATACAGTTATACACTGGAACTCTGTGTGTATTATGCATGGAAGAGGACTTCCAATATTTTGAAAAGTATATATGTATATATATATACTGAATATTTTGCGACTTCATCGTATTAAGATATCAACTTGGTCCATTTCTTTTGACCAAGGCTTTCATGAGTACTATGAGAAGGCTCATATATTGTTAATCATTATACATAGTATTTTGGTGGGCTTGCTGCTCACCCTTGCTTTCTTCTTTCATCACACAACAACAGATAGAAAAGATGAACAGGACCAAGCTCCCAATTCGCGAGCGGATAGGAAACGTTCCGCAGTTTCCTATAGGCATTGATGTCGCTGTAGCTGAGGTAGGAACTACCAATAGGCTAGGCTTCAAATTTTGATGTACCAGATTTATGTATATTTATGAATTGTAATAATGGCAAAGAAATGTAAATTTATTCAGAAACCCTTTTAAGGTGTATTGGCATATATTGGTGGAATAAAATGACTTGTGATTATTTTTGGATATTCATCTCTGAGACTATAACGTGTGGTGTGTGTGTTTATTGTGGGGTCACAGTACAGAGTAGTTGATTAATTATTAAGAATGGGTGTTATTAAGGGAAATGGAACTCGTGACAACCCGGATCCCCGACTCCGGATTTGGGGGTGTTACAGAAGTGGTATCAGAGCTAAGCGTTATAAACCTCAGAGATGATATGACGTTAAAATAATAAGTTCACTAAGATAATAAGAACTCTTGCCAAGTTCATAGTCGGGCTACCTAACGTAGTACTGACAGTTAAAACCCTTATGGGAACCCTTATAAATATCGTGATAGAAGAGTAGTTCGTTATCGTATATGGTAGCGGGACTCCGAACCCTGAGGTTGAGGAGTAACAACGCGATGATGTTTTATTACTAATTGGAGATCGGATTGTGGATCCGATAGAGCGTCCTAATGCAGGACCGGATGATGTTCATATTGAGGATGTAGCGGTTGAGGATGTTGTCCTAGAAGGGATTGTTGCTGAGGAGGATCCCGTGGAGGATCTTGACAAGAATGAATAAAGGACCACTAAGGAATTGATGACCATGGTTAGGGAAACTACCAGAGGTAGGATTGGCCGGTCACTACCGGAGGTTCGTTCAAGTTTGTAAAGATAGTAGCCCCTTTAACGCGGCTTACTCGTAAGACTGAGAAGTTCGAATGGACAGAGAAATGCGAGAACAACTTTTAAGAACTGAAGCAAAGATTGGTGATGGCCCCTATGTTGGCGTTGCCGGATGGAAAAAGGAGATTTTGTCATTTGTAGTGACGCTTCGCATAAGGAATTTGGGTGCTTCTTATACAGCACAGCAAGATAATCGCGTCCGTGTCAAGACAATTAAGGGAATATAAAATTCGATATCCCCGCCCATGAGCTTAGGCTCGTGGCAATAGTTTTACCCTAAAGATTGGAGGCACTACTTGTATGGAGAGAAGTGCGGGATTTACACAAACCATAGGAGCTCTGGTACATTTTTACGTAGAAAGAGCTCAACATACGCCAGAGGAGGCGGTTAGAGCTAATCAAGAATTATGATTGGGAGATTCTTTATCATTCGGGGAAAGCCAATATGGTGGCTGATGCCCTTAGTAAAAAGGAGAGACTCAAGATGATAATGTCTTTTGGAGAGTTTATAAGAGATTTTGAGAAAATGGAAATAGAAGTGAAGGTAACCGGAGCCGGTACCGAAAAGCTGTTTGAGATTGCAATACAGTTCAAATTATTGGACAAGAACATATTGTGCCAAAAAAAGTGATGAACGAAGGCAGAGAGCCAACAATTAGATAAAAGATTAATATCGAGAAAGATGATAAGGGAATAATGAGGTATTCCTACAGAAATTGGGTTCCAAAAGTTCAAGAGCTTAAGGATGAGAACTTAGATGAGAGCCATAGTTTGAGGAATAAGATTTAGGGCAAACCCTGAACGTGATAGTCAGGGAGGTCGCCATCAAGATAGAAAGAACCCATAACATAATGAAGTGGAAAATGAGGATTTAAAACATGAAGGATGACCCCGATTACGAGGAGGAGGAGGAAACATTCAGACTAAGGAAATAGAAGTCGAGTAAGGAAAGGAGAACCGAGACGGTACTCCTATATGATAATTTATGGACCTTTCTAGACAGAACTTAGACTATTATCCCCAACCACCACCCTGAGGAAACAATGCGGTGAGAAATTCTTTCAGGACCTTTAAGTCGCTAAGCTCTCAGAGTTCCAAGGAACAAGCTGACCCAGTCAAGGCAAGAGCCTGACTAAAGGAAATACAGGAATCATTTGAGATTCTAAATGATTGATGAATCAAAAAAGACTATTTTTGTCACTTACCCTCCTAAGAGAGAGGCCACCCGCTGGTGAAAGGCCAAGGAAGGCACATAGCAAGAGATTATAATAAACTGATTTAAGTTCAGTCAATTGTTTTTAGGAAAGTACTTCCCAAGGTTATGGAGATAGTGTAAAAGCTTTAGAGACAGAACAAAGGCAGACGAGTATGATGAATTATGAACCTAAGTTGTAAAAGTTATCAAGATTCGTTCTGAGGACACGAATCCAGAATGACGGGATGTATGAAATCAATGCTTATGTTGTGTTGGTTTATGAAATAATGATAAGAGAAAGGAAAATAAAAAGAAACTGAAGTGGAAAGAAATATAAAGGCAATAGAGTTTGAGAAATGATAAGGAAGTTGGGTATGAGGAAACCCTAAAGACTCGTAGCAATAGAAATAGAAAAGTATGTAATCGTTAGGATGAGGGTGATTCACCATGAGTTAAATTGATGGTTGAAGGCATAAGAGATAAATATATTTTATCCCCTGTAAGTTGGGAGGATTTGAGAAAACCTTGAGATAGTTTGAAGGATAAATATTGAGACGCATATAGACTGAGGAGACAAGGAAGTAAGAAATTAGGAAAAATTGGATGAAGGAAGTGACCTTCAAGAATGTGAAGTGTAAGACCAGGGGCATGATACCCAGAAAGGGAGACGCCAGGTATGAAAGATATCCCAACATTGAGATGACTGTTGAGATAAACAACAAAAGTAAATAAGGATTTATTAAGAAGAAGTTCACGTTGAACACGACCAATATCTTCCAGAACATCCATGTGATCATTACCAAATCAGGAAAGAAAAGCGGATAACCGTTGTTATCTTTTGGAGGCCATATTGATTGACCTCATTTTGAATACAGATGTTATTGTGAAATTAGGCATATACTATCGAGGTGGAAATGATTGAATAAGACACCCTTATCAGGAATATATGACTTGATTTATCCATGGAAGGATGCATGTACCTTTTTAAAGGTGGAATTAAGGATAGAACATCGGTAACTTAAAACGAATCCTAGGGGAATGCATAAAGGTTGGCATTTCTCCCTTAATAGGGATAGTATGAGTTTTGATGGTATGAATTGGAAAGGATTAAGGTAATAACAACCAGTAAAAATCAGTGGAGAAATTTTTCAGAAGTATATAGACAATGATTCTAGTATTAATAAATGGTATTTTGATATGCCCTGTATATAGAGAATACAGGAGGAACGATTGAAGGATAACCTTAGAGGTTTTACAAGGAGAAAGGAAATATTCGAAATTCTCAAGAATAAAAATGTCGATAAAGAAAATATGACATAATTATAATGATGCCAAGTGGGGCACGTGTTAAACCACGAGAAAGTATGGATCGAACCAGTAAAGGTCGAAATTGTTCAGGGCAATTAGGACCTAAGATAAAAGATGTTCTAAGTATGATTGAGAGTCAGTCGTGACAGTGATTAACCTCTAAAGATTGAGGCAATAACTTATGGAAAAATGGTGATATTTTTTTTATTTACTCATCAGATATTAAAGAAAAGCATTTTCACATAAGCTGTGATTGAAATAAGGTAGAAAATTTATTTGGAGGTGGTTAAAATGACATTGACTGTAAGGAAATTTTACTATCAGGAAAGGCCAAAGAGGTGGCCGACACTTTAAAGGTAAGAGGATAATTATAGGCGCTTGTGCCAAAGGAATACCGTGATGATGGTTAAAGCTATGAAGGTTGTATTATGGTTTGGAAGATTGACATTCCTTCTGATGACTGTGCAATACCCAACCGTAATAGTAGTTGGTAAAGGTTTAATTCGTGTAATCCCCATGAGCGGGCTATCTATCTCAGGAGATACTATCTTGAGAATGAGCCTGGACCATGTTTTAAAAAAAAAGGACTAAACAAACCTTTGAGTTAAGTCTTCTATTGAAGGCATATGATTAAGAATGGTATTAACCTGCTATCATTGCTTTCATTGAAACTCTTCTGCAATTTTATCTGCTTCACGTCATGAATGTACGTCAGGATCAGGAGTGTTCTTCATGAATCAAGAACGGTGATCATGTTACCTCCTTAGAAGAATTCGATATGATATGAATGGACTCCGTATGGTTAGCTATTAAAACTTCATGGAAAACGAATGACTACAGTAGGTCAACGGTGGGCCATAGTAATGCAGGAATGATTCTGAGAGTAATGAGCTGATTACTTACAACCGTGAGAGTTGTATTGGAATGGATGTTGAGAGTATGTACCACTAATCGGGTCGTGGTGGTGTATAAGTTATCATTGATAGACTAATTAAGTCGATTATCTACCTATGATATATTTATTCCTTCTTATCGATAAAGAGTAGTATTACCCATACGAAGAAGGTTGCGGTATAGAAATGGATTCTAGTAACGATGAGGTCTAGAATGAGATCCCAGATTTGATTTTCGATATCGAGGGAGTTTCAAAGGTGATTGTGTATAAGCTCGAGGAAGAGCATGGGTCCATAGAATGATGGACGGAATGGAGAAAATATTTAGGCATGTGAAATGCGATGCTATAATACTTGATGTTGATATAAATACATATATGTTTTGTTCTCCTATGACAAACCTCTATAGTTCAGAGGTAGGTTCCAAGCCAGATATTTTGTGGCAGTATATTTTTTCATATATACAATTCTCTTCAATTCGTTCTTTTCTCTTCTTTTCATTTCATGTAAGCTGAGAAGAACAACCCTTCCAGAAAGGGGAGGTATTGCCGAATGACTATCTATCTGTGTGATAGAAGCCTAGTAGGATACCATCTATTGTTTAATTGCTTGTCAAGTACTAAAGGCTGGCCACCTTCTGTACTAACTATGCGATATAACAAGTGTTCATGATCATAGTGATCTCTCAATAAATTCTTTTACTTTTATATGAAGGATTAAGCTTTCGAAAATAGAAACAGCTGAAAAAGGAGTAATAAAGTTGTGGTAGTATTCGGAATGGAAACACATTCGTGATACTAAGGTTGACATGGTTATTAAAAGGTTATAGAACGCTAACGAGCAAAAGTATAACCAGTATAATATTAGGAACGGAAGGTAGTAGCGATTACGAACTGGAAAAGAATGGGTATTGAGAAGCAAAAGCTCTAATGTTAAAAGCTATAATGAGAGTCTGTGCAATAGACTTGAAAGAATTTGGAATGATCACTTAACACAGATTGAGTTTTCTTACAACAATAGATCATATGTCATTATCGAGATGTCGCCTTATGAGATCCTTGAGGGAAGACAATGTCGATCTCCCTTATGTTAGGATGAAGTTGTAGAGCGCAAGATGCTCGGACCAACAGTGGTCCAAAGGACCAAGGATATAATAGATCTAATCAGAAGACGACTGGTAGTAGCCCAAGATGGACATAAAAAGTATGTTGATTTGACAATGAAAGGACAAATAATAGGAAATAGGGGACCTAGTAATGTTAAAGGTATCCCTTGGAAAGCCTTGGAAAGGATTGATGAGGTTCGGAAAGAAAGAAAAGCTAAGTCCACGATTTGTTGGACCCTTGGAGATATTAAGACGTATTGGGAAGTTAGCATATGAGCTAGCCCTATCCCCGAACCTGTAGCAAGTTCATAACGTGTTTCACATATCAATGTTAAGGAAGTGTAATCCGGATGCCAGACAAATAAGGGCATATGAGCGCATAGACATGCAACCAGGCGTAACCTATATGGAGCAACCAGGAAGGGTTATAGATGGAAAGGGATTAAGTGCTTAGGAGTAGGGTTATCAAACTAGACCGAGTTTGGTGGTAGAACCACCATGTGGGAAAAATTGACTTGGGAGTTAGAAAGTGCAATGCTAGAAAAGTATCCCCAACGGTTTTCTATCTGATTCCGGGACGGAATCCTTTTAAGGAGGGGAGACTGTAATAACCCCAATTTTTGGAATTTTTAAAACACGGATGGATAGTAACTTTTGCTGACAATGCTGATTAAGGAAAATTATCAGACCACGTTATATAGGAGTACTGTTATGGAAATTCTAAGATCGTATTAGTATTCCATAAAGTAAATGACTGTATGTAAAGGTCATTAGAATTCGGATCCGGACACTTTGATTTTTCCCGAAAATCCACCAGATACCGAAAGAATTGAGTATAAGGTAACATGATTAAAAGGATTTAAATTCAAGGGTTATAAGAGAGGATCATAAAAGAAATATAAAATATTGAGAAAGGTTTAGGGGAACCCAAGTAATAAGATCCCGGATATGATCCCTCAAACGATCAACGAGAATGAATAATAAACGAGTCGTAAAGCAATTAAACGACTAATGATCAAGCTTGGGCAAGTAGCTAGGGGATTAGCAAGGATAGTACAAGTATTAAAGCACCTAATTAACAAGGATTAAGCTTAATGAAAAGCTTCCACCATAAGAAGAGGACAAGTGGCAAGAGTGATGCAAGTGGTGACATAGGCTTGCTTACATCACTTTCCACTAACTAACCAAGAGTTAGCCAAACAAATATCCACCTACCATTCCATTTACACCACAAAATAAGTCAACACAAGCACGCTTTTTTCCCCCCATTTTCACTGCTCTCGGCCAAAACAGAACCAGCACATTAAAACTGCTGTATCTCCTTCATTTCTCACTCAAATGTTGTGTTCTATAGCTCTTTGGAAAGGTATTGAGATGGCCTACAACTCTTGTTCACAAATCTCATCCAAATAAGCATGTTAAGACCCTCATTTTTACAGTTCTTTAAATCGGACTTTTAGAAACTTCAAAGCCTAACTTTGTGTTCTTGATTTCTTTGGAAAGATCAAACTTGTAAGAGGCTCCCTAAGGCTTCCTAGCAACTTAACACCTCCAAAGGAAGGTATAAACTTCAAACCCTAGCCTTTAATTTATTTGTTAGCAAGTTTAATGGTAGGTTTTGTGAAATGAGAAGCATGGATTGTGATTATTAGTAGTTTGGTTTGATTTGGAAGTGTTTTGGTAATTGAATCTTGATTATAGTTCATAGGTCTTGATTGTGGTTGTTTGAGTTGAAAAACTTGGAGGTTATTGACTGACGTGGTATGGTTTAGGTGAAGTTTTGTTGTATTGATGGTTATGAGTTGGTTGGTGGTTAATTGGAGTAGTTTAAACATTGGTAATCGCGTAAATATAGCCGTCGTAATGCCCATTTTTATTCAACTGCTTGTTCTTAGTGTTCAGGACATAAAACTCAACAAAAAATCTGTAACATTGCCATGTTTAGCTAGAGAGTGTCATAAGCTTCGTTTTGATATGTGGATCGCTTGAATCCGATGTACGGTTTAGGAAAAATGTCCGTTTTAAGTAACGGCATTTCGCGACCGAACCATTACCCCTCGCCTTACTTTTAAACCTTGGTTAAGGACTTTAAATGACTAATTGGGGTATGAAACAATTATGTTAAGTGTATTAGGCAGTTAGTAAGGTACTCGCGAAAGAATCGCCTTAAAACCCTTAAGGGTTAATTTATTAAAAATGGTGGAGCCGAGGGTACTCGAGTGACTTAAGAGAATCAGTAAGCGCAAAACGAGCGTTAGAGTCTGAGTTGGTTAGAGTATAGATTTACAAGTGACTTTGGTTTAATTCCAACTTACTTGTTGCTTATAGGTTACCAGACTCGTCCCGAGCCATTCGTAACCCCCAGTCGCTCAGGCAAGTTTTTTACCCGTTATACTGTTGTTGTGATGTATATGTGTATATGCATGATCTTGCGATAAATGCATATTTGTTATTAGCAAGTTCTTGCGATATATTGTAGCATGTGATATGGTATATATGCATGCATGTTTCATATTCTTGGATTATATATCTGTTGGTTAAAATTCTTACAGTTGCATAATACCTATGCTAGAGAATAGCGGTAAATTGCATATACCCTTAGTATAGGGACCCAAAGGTAAAAACATTTTTTAAAACCGGGAGTCGAGGATCCCGAGTAGATTTTATATATATATATTTATATATATATATGGTTATAGTTTTCAAAACTATTAATCGAATAAGGTTTATTCGATAACTTTATTTTATTATTGAATATTATTTCGAATATTCATCCGAGGACTTATGACTCCTTTATTTTATTATTGAATATTATTCCGAATATTCATTCGAGGGCTTATGACTCAGCTTAATTTATTTATTGAATATTATTTGAATATTCATTTGAGTATCTATGACTCCGATTATTTGCTGAGATATATTCTTTATTTTATTAAAGAATAATGTTTCGATAATCAAACTTATTTTCGATTATTCAAATAAAGATAGTACTTTTGTATAAGTATATCTTTGATTATTTAATTTTCATTCAAGTAAGAGTTTTAAAACTTCTACTTCAATTATTTTTATAAAGATTATTCTTTATGGAAATATTATTTAAATAATAATATTCAGATATTTTCTAATATATCGGGACTGATTTATTTTAATAAATCAGCAGTACTCCAAACATTCTTAAAAATGTTTTCGAGTCTTCAAAATGATTTTTTAAAGTTAGAGTGGACCCCAAAAACTCATTTTTTTATATTTAAGATCTTCCTTTCAAAGGGGATTTAAATACTCGCTCAAAACCTGGGGGATCCAGCTCTATGGTGCATTTTACATTCGCAACGTGGTTGCTATTTTGAGAAAACAAATGAATTGATTACTTACCCAACGTTCGGGAAGTAAGCCCATCTAATTGAGTCGGCATAAGCGACAGGCCGGGGTACGGTCTATCAAAGTGTAAGTGGCTGGGTGGCAGTCCATCAACGCGTAAGAGGCCGGGTGGCGGTCCAGCACAAGGTCCTTATGTGGCCAGGGTGATGACCGGTGGGGGATTCATCCATCTACTAGTAGAAAAGGTTACTTATTGGTATCTTTGCCTGATCAGCTAGATATCAGGTTTATGCCAAAATTTCTTTTCTTTCCAAATTCATTGGATATTGCAACTCTGTTCATACTTTACATGACAGAGGTTTTCAGGAAATGTATGAGAGATATAATTAGGTGTATATATATATCAGGACTTAATGAAGTATCTCGTAACTTCATTTCATTCAATAATATTTCAAGGATTGAATCTATTCAAGTATTATCTTGTAGTCTCATCTATGTGATGAACTTTTGAACTAATTATAACTTGAACGGTGGTAGTTCAAGTGGTATTTGGAAAAGATATAAGTATATTGGAGTATCTTGTAACTTCATCTTTTAAACTTATATCTAGTAAATGATTATCTTATGCATGACAAAGATTTTCAGAAAAACGTTGAGACAAGGTTAGATATATGAGATCACCTTGCAACGATATTTTTATACAGTTATACACTGGAACTCTGTGTGTATTATGCATGGAAGAGGACTTCCAATATTTTGAAAAGTATATATGTATATATATACTGAATATTTTGCGACTTCATCGCATTAAGATATCAACTTGGTCCATTTCTTTTGACCAAGGCTTTCATGAGTACTATGAGAAGGCTCATATATTGTTAATCATTATACATAGTATTTTGGTGGGCTTGCTGCTCACCCTTGCTTTCTTCTTTCAACACACAACAACAGATAGAAAAGATGAACATGACCAAGCTCCCAATTCACGAGCGGATAGGAAATGTTCTGCAGTTTCCTATAGGCATTGATGTCGCTGTAGCTGAGGTAGGAACTACCAATAGGCTAGGCTTCAACTTTTGATGTACCAGATTTATGTATATTTATGAATTGTAATAATGGCAAAGAAATATAAATTTATTCAGAAACCTTTTTAAGGTGTATTGGCATATATTGGTGGAATAAAACGACTTGTGATTATTTTTGGATATTCATCTCTGAGACTATAACGTGTGGTGTGTGTGTTTATTGTGGGGTCACAGTATAGAGTAGTTGATTAATTATTAAAATTGGGTGTTATTAAGGGAAATGGAACTCGTGTCAACCCGGATCCCCGACCCCAGATTTGGGGGTGTTACAGGACGAGTACCCGTCTGATCCGCATCAAGACGCGCACGACCATATCAGTGCCTTGCGGGATCCAAAGAAGCTGGACAAGTTGAGTGGTTGTTTTAAAATCAAGGATCCTTTTAAGCTAGTTCTTGCAGGTCCGGCCGACAGGGCCTGTCAATGGAGGAAGAACGCACTATGCATCTACAGGGATACTCTAAGAGCAGGTATCAGACTCCCCTTTTACCCATTTATCCCTGTTTTACTAGCTGATGTGGGCATCAGCCCTTGCCAACTCCCTCCTAACTCTTGGAGGTTGATTCTGTGCTATCTGTCGCAATGCGACAAGCACAATGTCCCTACCTCTGTTGCTGTTTTCAGAAAGATTTTTCAGTTCAAGAATAGTCCTGACAAGAATCTGGGGTGGGTTTCTTTAAACCAGCGCCCAACCGTTCCCCACATAGTGAACGGGAAGTCCATCCCTGACAATAATTTGGGGTGGAAGAAAGATTTTATGTAATATATTTTAGGAATAACTTTTATGTAATCTGTTTTGATTTCATTGATATTAATAAAAGACTCGTTTTGGTTTTATTGCGGGATTTATCTATTTAAGTGTTTAAATAAGATATACCATAGTTTAGAGTAAAGCTTTTTATGGATTATGATGAGATCAAAATAATGAGACCTAAAAGATGATAACTCTAAACTTAAATATTTCCTGGTTGTAGGATTACTAACCGGTAATTAGTAATCCACAAAGATCGGTACATACTATGCTTGCTTCATTATGAAAGATGTCTGTACTCATAGACATTTGGGTAGTGACACTATAGCTAGTATGTAGGTGCTTATTATAGAATAAGTTCACTGAACATGACTCACACAGCCGAACAAATGATGGAGTTCACTCACGTGTCAGCAGTTGTTCATATAGTGATAGTTGTACAAGTATCCTTAGACTTGAGGTCATCATAGTCATCTTGTGTACACTGAACTATGCTTTGGTTTAGTTCTTAGTCTCCAGGGACAATTATAAGGGCTCTACTGGGTATAGGAATTTGTACACGAAGATAGTGTATGATCAATAAAGGATCTACCCCTTCCAGTGAAGGAAGAGAATATTCAATGCTGATCCACTTATGCTAGTTCAGGAATCTCTGGCCAGAGTGAATGAAATTAGAAAGGAGTTTCTAATTTACATTAAATAGAACTAAGCATAGTGAATGGGAAAGCAAATGATTAAATAAGATAGGCTTGACACAAGTTCCATGCCTTGTATTTAGTCGTGACATTGCAGGGTAGAAGGAATTGATTGTACGGTAACTACTCACTGAATAGGTTCTTGGTATTCTAAGCAGTGAATTCGTATTATCCGGATAGTCGCGATATGCTGAGAAGTATCCCTCACGATGTAGAATAAATATGATTAATTTATTAATTAATCATATTTAATGAATTAGAAAATTTATATAAATAATGATAAAATAGTTTTATTATTATTTATTTCTACTACCGCTTAATATTGAACCTACAGGGTCACACCATAAAAGAGAATGATTTAATGGTGGAGGAATTAATTAATAATGGTTGGTAATTATTTATTTGTGAAATAAATAATTAATTAGCAGATTTAATAATTGATTAAATGAGATTTAATTAATTCTTAATATTATTAATTAAGAATTTAATTTTGAAAATTAAATCAAGTGAGAGAATTATTTTTCTAAAGTGTTTAGAAAAGGGATTAATGATTAAAAGGTGTTTTAATTATTAGTTAATTGGTTAATAAGAATAATCAATTAATGGGTTAATAATAATAATATTTTATGAAAATTTTCAGCTGAAAGTTTTGCCTATAAATATACTATTATAAACCCTATTTGCCTCAACCCAAATAATTAACCCTAATTCTAAAGTAGAACAAGAGGGAGGCAACTAATTCTCTCAACCTCTTCCTCCACCATTACATTGTACTCTTGGTGGATACCGCTGGAGTGCTTCACACTTGAGGAGCAGCTGCTAGGGATTTCCGTTCATCGTTCTTGGATCGCTATTAAAGACCTTCATCTTTACATTAACGTAAAGCTTGTTAAGGTAAACATACTGAACTACGAATTAAATATTATTTTTTGCATGGATCCTGCGGAGAGTTTCGATTTTTTTTTAAGATTTAAATTTACGTTTTCGTTGCATTTATGTGCTAAAAACCCTTCAATGGCATCAGAGCTACTTGCAAAAAGTTTTTAATTCGTTTATGTGTTTAACTGTTTTCGATATATGAGAATGTACGTGATTCGCCATGATTTGATGTTGATATAATATGCTTATATATGTATTGTTTTGAATATATGATATTCATGTGAGTTGTATAATCATAAGATGATTATGTAATCTGTATATATACTGATATATACATGATATATGTTTGTTCTAATTATGAGAATCATATTAGATACGGATTCTGAATTGGCTGCTGCAGATTTGCTGAAATCTGGGTCTGGTGTCCGATTTACGCAAACGAATACCCTATTCCATAGGTAAACGAGCGTTAGAACAAAACTAATAGCTAAAGCTATCAACGACTCGTCTGTAAGGCATTTGACATCGTTTACTGCCCGTAAACAGTGATTCTTATTTTCTGATTTAATTCTGATTTTTTTGATTTTTGTCATATTTTTTTATGATTAGATCATGGATAATATGAAATGTTAAGATCAGATTATGTGTTTTAACATGCTTTTATGTGTTGTATGGGCATGGTGGATGGTTATGGCCTTTCGACCTTAGTTTAATGGTTTTGGTTTTGGTTTTAAATACGACTTGCATGTCGTCAATCTTTGTAATCATAAATCTCGAATGTAACTCGAGTTATTCTTGTAAGTTCATTAGATTAGTTTTACTTTCAATCTATGTAATGTAATTGAAGACTCAAGAAGGCTATCCAATGGAGGTGATACAAAGAAGAAGACGAGGCATACAAGAAGTCTAAATAAAGAAGAATACTCATGTAATAAGTAGTTGTATTTATTTCCATCACCATATTAGATTGACCTTGATCTTTATCATGAGCTTGATAAAGATCACATAGGATGGGGCCATAACCAAACACATTTACTTTATTGCACTTTACATTTACTTGTTTATTTAATTTTATATATGAGATATATGCCTATGTTTACCATGTGATGATATATTTAGGTGAACTTAAATCAATATAAGGCGTGCTCTAGAAAATCTAGAATAGGAATCGTTTCTTGCCTTAACAATAATATTATGAATACAATCATGAGATTCTTGTGTTTATGAAACACGTAATTAAATATGAATTTTCAATATTGAGAGAAAGGATGATTCTGTCAAAAGGGGTATTAAGTGACGCCTCTTGACAATGCTCCCCCCGATCTGGGAATCATCTGATTATCGATTATTGATTTGAAATATTTAATTTAAAAGGAAGAATCTCTTTATAATATGATTATGATTGTAACATAATATAATCCCTCTAAAATTAAATAATATCAAGTAGTAATTGGCCAATGACACAACGGGCTTGTGTCGGTCATAGCCTTCCAACATGGTAGAAAGTGGTTCTTATTTTTAAATCATTGTCGTTTCGTGCTACAGCCGAGGGCTTTGATTTCAAAATAAGAAATACTTGTCTATTACATAGAGATGTGTACATTGAATTAGAATCTAAAGGTCGTTACGTGCTACAGCCGTGGGCCGTTGGAGACTGATTCAATTGTACGAAAAGTTGGGTTAGACTTGACTTAGAATATTGAGTTTGTCGTGCTACAACCGTGACTCAATTATTCAAGAGGCTAAAGTTTTATTAGGGAATAACATAAGATGTAATTGACAAGAGTTGTCTGCCTATTGAACATCACATGGCGTTTCGTGCTACAGCCGAGGTTGTGTGATGGAATGTAGGATCCCTATTCCCACTAGCATTATGAATGCTTAATTTTCACTTAGGGGTTTGTATAAATTAGATAAACTAGTGGGAGCAACTTATGAATAAAGACCCGATTCATATAGTGTCTTGAAATGAAATTGAATATTTGCTAAGTGTTGTTATGTGTTTATCATTTACAGATTTACTATATTCGTTATGTCTTCTGCACTATCACTTCGGAGTATACTAGATGCTCACAAGTTGATTGGTCCTAATTTTGCTGACTGGCTTCGAAACTTAAGAATTGTTCTCAGGGTTGAGAAGCTGGAAAATGTGTTTGACTCACCTAAGCCTACTGAACCTGCTAGCGATGCACATAATGATGAACATGTGTATCGTAAGTGGATATATGATGCAAATGTTACTCAATGCATCATGCTAGCTTCCATGGACATTGAGCTACAGAAGCAACATGAGCATATGGATGCTCACACTATCCTTATGCATCTACAAGAGTTGTATAATGTGGCAGGGAGGACAGCTCGGTATGAGATATCGAAGGAGTTGTTTGGTTGTAGGATGTCTGAGGCATCATCTGTGAATGACCATGTACTTAAGATGATCAATTTGATTGAACGTCTTGGACAAATTCATTTTACCATGGATGGGGAACTAAGCCAAGACTTGGTCTTGCAATCACTTCCGAGTTCGTTCTCGCAGTTTATTGTGAACTTTCACATGAATAAGTTGGATGTCAGCCTGGCTGAACTCCACAACATGTTGAAGACTGCGGAATCGAATTTTCCCCCTAAGAAGAGTTCTGTTCTTCTAATTGGCGAAGGTTCCAATCCTAAGAAAAGGAAGAAGAACCCTTCCAAGAAGAAGAAAGTAGGTGAGAAAAATCCGGTTCCACCAAAAGCTGAAGACCCCAAGAGCAGAGCTGTTTGCTTTCACTGTAACAAGGTAGGGCACTGGAAGAGGAACTACAAGGTTTACCTTGCAGAATTGAAGAAGAAGAAGGGTAGTGAGACTACCGCTTCTGATTCAGGTATGTTCATGATCGAAGTTAATATGTCACTAAGTAAAATTTCTACTTGGGTATTAGATACCGCCCGTGGTTCTCATATTTGCAATTCGTTGCAGGGACTAAGGAGAAGTAGGACTCTTGAAGAAGAGGAGGTGATTCTACGGATGGGAAATGGAGCAAGAGTTGCTGCTGAAGCTGTAGGATCATTTCATTTACATATGCCTACGGGCAAGACTATTGTTCTAAATAATTGTTATTTTGTTTCCTCGATTGTGAGGAATATTATTTCTATTCCATGTTAGACTTGGCTGGATTTTCGTTTATTATTCAGAATAATAAATGTTCAATTCTTAGAGATAACGTTCTTTATGGAAGTGGTATTTTAAACAATGGTCTGTATGTATGTGACGTAGAGCATAATTTACTACAAATTGAACATACTAATAAAAGAAAAACGGATGATGAAAATCTCACTTTCTTGTGGCACTGCGGACTTGGTCATATTAGTGAAAATAGACTGCGGATATTGCATAAGGAAGGGTTAATTGACCCCATTGATTTTGAATCATATCCTACATGCGAGTCTTGTCTATTGGGTAAAATGACCAAATCTCCATTTAGTGGACATGGAGAGAGGGCTGCAGATTTGCTAGGATTGGTACACACAGATGTATGTGGACCAATGTCTACGCAAGCCATGGGTGGATTTTCATACTTCATTGCTTTCATAGATGATCGATCTAGATTCAGATATGTGTATTTGATGAAACACAAGTCTGAAGCCTTTGAAAAGTTCAAAGAATATAAGCATGAGGTGGAGAAACAAACCAAACATAGTATTATAACTCTTCGATCAGATCGAGGTGGTGAATACTTGAATGGAGAATTTCTAGCTTATCTCGAAGAAAATGGTATAGTCTCCCAGTAGACTCCTACATATACTCCACAGTTGAATGGGGTATCTGAAAGGAGAAATCGAACTTTGTTAGACATGGTTCGGTCCATGATGAGCTATGTGAATCTTCCAGTATTCCTGTGGGGTTATGCATTGGAAACCTCAGCATATTTACTGAATAAGGTGCCTTCTAAATCTGTTCCTCAAACTCCATATGAGATATGGAAAGAAAGGAAACCGAGTCTTAAACACGTTAAGATTTGGGGATGTCCAGCTTATGTCAAGAAAGTTGACCGAGATAAGCTGGAATCTCGATCTGTAAAATGTAATTTTGTGGGATATCCTAAAGAGACTTTAGGGTATTACTTTTACACTGATCATCGGGTGTTTGTCTCCAGACATGCTACCTTCTTGGAAAAGCAGTTTATCCTTGAAGGAAACAGTGGGAGCAAAATTGAACTTGATGAAGTTCAAGAAGCACAAACTACTACGGATCAAGTGGAAACACCTGTTCAGGCTGAACAACCTTCTGTGGAACAGCGCATTCGTAGGTCAGGGAGAGTGTCTCGCCAACCTGAGAGGTATTATGGCCTTGTCATTGAGAATGACAATGAGTTGTCAATCATTGATGATGATGACCCTGTGACCTATAATAAGGCTATGAGTACTGTTGACTCAGAGAAATGGCATAGTGCCATGAAATCCGAAATGGAATCTATGTATACCAACCAAGTATGGACTCTAGTTGAGGTGCCTGAAAGTGTTAAGCCTATTGGGTGCAAGTGGGTATACAAAAGAAAGATTGGAGTAGATGGGCAGGTGGAGACCTATAAGGCCAGGCTCGTGGCAAAAGGATTCAGACAAAGGCAAGGGATTGACTTTGATGAAACTTTTTTGCCTGTAGCCCTGTTAAAATCAATTCGGATTTTGCTTGCGATTGCTGCTTACTACGACTATGAGATCTGGAAAATGGACGTGAAAATGGCCTTCCTCAATGGGAAACTTGAAGAGGAAGTGTAACACAGCCAGAGGGTTTTCTTTCCAAGGGAAATGAACACCTAGTGTGTAAGCTGCTGCGAACCATATATGGTTTAAAGCAAGCTTCTCGTAGATGAAACATCCGTTTTGATGAAACAATCAAAGAGTTTGGTTTTACCAAAAACATAGATGAACCATGTATCTACAAAAAGGTTAGTGGGAGCGCGGTAACATTTTTTGTATTGTATTGAAAAAGGAGACGTCAAGATAGTTGACACACATAACAATGTAGCAGACCCACTCACAAAGCCACTTTCTCAAAGTCACTTTGATCGTCATTAAGACAAGATGGGTATTAGATACCAGAGTGATTGGCTTTAGTCCAAGTGGGAGATTGAAAAAGATGTGTCCTAAGTCCAATCATGTATGATGATATAGGAATAACTTTTATGTAATCTGTTTTGATTTCATTGATATTAATAAAAGACTTGTTTTGGTTTTATTGCGGGCTTTATCTATTTAAGTGTTTAAATAAGATATACCATAGTTTAGAGTAAAGCTTTTTATGGATTTTGATGAGATCAAAATAATGAGACCTAAAAGATGATAACTCTAAACTTAAATATTTCCTGGTCGTAGGATTACTAACTGGTAATTAGTAATCCGTAAAGATCGGTACATACTATGCTTGCTTCATTATAAAGGATGTCTGTTCTCATAGACATTTGTGTGGTGACACTATAGCTAGTATGTAGGTGCTTATTATAGAATAAGTTCACTGAACATGACTCACACAGCTGAACAACTGATGGAGTTCACTCATGTGTCAGCAGTTGTTCACATAGTGATAGTTGTACAAGTATCCTTAGACTTGAGGTCATCATAGTCATCTTGTGTACACTGAACTATGCTTTGGTTTAGTTCTTAGTCTCCAGGGACAATTATAAGGGCTCTACTGGGTATAGGAATTTGTACATGAAGATAGTGTATGATCAATAAAGGATCTACCCCTTCCAGTGAAGGAAGAGAATGTTCAATGCTGATCCACTTATGCTAGTTCAGGAATCTCTTGCCAGAGTGAATGAAATTAGAAAGGAGTTTCTAATTTACATTAAATAGAACTAAGCATAGTGAATGGGAAAGCAAATGATTAAATAAGATAGGCTTGACACTAATTCCATACCTTGTATTTAATCGTGACATTGCAGGGTAGAAGGAATTGATTGTACGGTAACTACTAACTGAATAGGTTCTTGGTATTCTAAGTAGTGAATTCGTATTATCCGGATAGTCTCGATATGCTGAGAAGTATCCCTCACGATGTAGAATAAATATGATTAATTTATTAATTAATCATATTTAATGAATTAGAGAATTTTTATAAATAATGATAAAATAGTTTTATTATTATTTATTTCTACTACCGGCTTAATATTGAACCTGCAGGGTCACACCATAAAAGAGAATGATTTAATGGTGGAGGAATTAATTAATAATGGCGGGTAATTATTTATTTGTGAAATAAATAATTAATTAGAAGATTTAATAATTGATTAAATGAGATTTAATTAATTCTTAATATTATTAATTAAGAATTTAATTTTGGGAATTAAATCAAGTGAGAGAATTATTTTTCTAAAGCGTTTAGAAAAGGGATTAATGATTAAAAGGTGTTTTAATTATTAGTTAATTGATTAATAAGAATAATCAATTAAAGGGTTAATAATAATAATATTTTATGAAAATTTTCAGCTGAAAATTTTGCCTATAAATATATTATTATAAACCCTATTTGCCTCAACCCAAATAATTAACCCTAATTCTAAAGTAGAACAAGAGGGAGGCAACTAATTCTCTCAACCTCTTCCTCCTCCATCACATTATACTCTTGGTGGATACCGGTGGAATGCTTCACACTTGAGAAGCAGCTGTTAGGGATTTCTGTTCATCGTTCTTGGATCGCTATTAAAGACCTCCATCTTTCCATTAACGTAAAGCTTCTTAAGGTAAACATACTGAACTACGAATTAAATATTATTTTTCGCATGGATCCTGCGGAGGGTTTCGTTTTTTTTAAGATTTAAATTTACGTTTTCGTTGCATTTATGTGCTAAAAACCCTTCATGTCCTTCAACAGGACTTGGAGGCTAACAAGGTTTCCGGAGCTCAGGCTTTGGAGACGGTGCGTCTTTTTCCTTTGCCATTCATAGTTTTTTGCCTCTTTGATTTTTCCCATTTCTTACTTTTGTTGCGTATCTTGTAGGCGAACCACCAAGCCAAGGCTTGGAAAGTTGGCTTCGAGGATGCGAATAAAAAGCTGGAGGAGGCCAACCAAAGAATAGAGGCCCTTGAAGCCCAACTTGCCTCATCAACTTCTGACTTGGAAATGGTCCGGGCTGAGATTGTTATCCTCGAGGCTCAAAAGGACAAGGCCTTTGACGGCTAGATGGATACTCATGAATTCAAGGATTTTATGGTGGAGCATGATGCCCTCCTTCATCTAGTCAGCTACAAGGAAGGCTGGGATGCTGCTGTGGAGTCTATTCAGGATGAGTTTCCAGAAGTCCTTGAACAGTCTTCATTCCCTTGTCCTGTGCGAGTTCCAGCTCTTGGGGGCATTGTAGATAAGCTCGCCGATTTGATCAAGGACGACCCATCGGGGAGTCAAGGCCAAGGCCAAAAGAGGAAGGAGCTCGAGTCCAGCTCTGAAGAGGAGGAATCTGCTTCTGAGGAGGAGCCTGAGCCCGTTATAAAGAAGGCCAGGGTAGAAGAGCCTCCAAAGACAGCGTCTCCTAAACCAGCGTCTCCTGCAGCATCCAAAGCGTCCGAAGATAGTTCCGAGGGAACCTCTACGGAGACTTCCAAGGGGACTTCCGAGGGACCGACTGAAGAGACATCCGAGGAGACTTCAGATAGTGGTTCCGAAGAATCCCAGCCTTTCAAGGCCTAAGTTTTTATGTATTTCTTCTTTCTTAGACAATATTGAACTTTGTAATTGACTTTTATTATTTTCAGTCATATTTTTCCCAAGTATCGTCATATTTTTCTTTCGATTTTTCAAACTCAAGTTTATAACTTGGTTTTATCTTTCACAATGCATCAATCTAATAGGTTAAGATTAAGTCAAAGGCTTTATATTATAACTTGGTATTCTTGATACCTTACATAAAATGGGTTCAACCCTAATAAAATCTAAACATATCTTCTATATAGAAAAATCATAAGCAAGCAAAGCTTCAAGGTGCTTTTAAACCTACTTGTCATTCTGACAAGTGAGAATCGTGCTTTAACTGTTTTACACATAGTAAACCTTCAGGTTTGGCGCATACCAAGTTCTCGGGACTTCAAAACCATCCATAGTCTCCAGCTTGTAGGTTCCTCTACCCTGAACGCTCTTGACTTTGTACGACCCTTCCCAATTTGGGGCAAGTTTCCCTTTCTTCCCTACACCAGAAGCTTCCACTTTCCTCAAGACGAAGTCACCTTGTTTGAAGAACCTTTCTTTAACCCTTAGGTTGTAGTAGAATGAAGCTTTTTTATGATATTCCACTATCTTCGCATGTGCCTCATCTCGTACTACATCAATTAGATCCAGGGCTAACCTTTGCCCTTCTTCATTTTCCTCAGCATTGAAAGCTTGAATCCTGGGGGAGGAATGTGATATCTCTACAGGAACAACTGCTTTTGCACCATATGCTAACATGAAGGGAGTTGCTCCAGTCGTGACTCTACAGTAGTCCTATAGGCCCATAGTATGGGGAGTATTTCATCCACCCAGTTATTCCTTGACTTCTCGATCCTCTTCTTTAGTCCATCTAAGATTATTCGATTTGCCACTTCCGCTTGCCCATTGGCTTGCGGGTGAGCTACAGATGTGAATCGCAACTCAATTTCATTTTTCTCACAATACTTCTTGAATTCCTCGTTGTTGAACTGTGTTCCATTGTCAGTGACTAGGATGCGGGGAATCCCATACCGACACATAATACTTTCCCACAGGAATTGTGCAACCTGCTTAGTTATGATCTTGGCCAAGGGTTTGGCTTCAATCCACTTGGTGAAATAATTAATGGCTATAATCAGAAACTTCCTTTGTGTCGTGGCCATGGGAAAGGCCCTAGTATATCCATTCCCCACATAGCAAAGGGGATGGGCGAGTTGATAGAGGTCAGCATCTCGGGGGGTTGTCTAACAACTGGTGCGTGCTTCTGACATCGGTCATATTTTTTCACATATTCTTTGGCATTAGCCATCATTTCTGGCCAATTGAAGCCCTAACAAATTATCTTATGAGCCAAGGCCCTGTCGCCCAAGTGTTGCCCACATATGCCTTCATGTACTTCTTCAAGAGCCAACCGAGCTTCATCGGGCCTGAGACATCTTAAGTAGGGAACCACGAAAGATCTTTTATACAGAATTCCATCTATCAAAGACTATCTTAATGCTCGAACAGACAATTTTTGTGCTTCGGTAGCATCGTTTGGTAACCAACCGGTTTGAATGTTAGCCTTAATGGGATCAATCCATGATGTCCCCAGGCCTATAGGAGCCACAAGCTTAACATCAATGCTCCGTGTTTTCAAAACGCGATAGTATACACTTCCAGAACTTTATCCATCTCAGATGAAGCAAACTTTGACAACGCATCTGCCTTAGCATTTTCCTCCCTTGGAATGTGCTCAACATGGCATTCATCAAATTGGGTCATCACGGCCCTTACCAGGCGGACATACTTAGCCATCGTTTCATCCTTTGCCTCAAACTCTCCCTTCACCTGGGAAATGACCAACTTCGAGTCTCCACAGACTTTTAAGTTCTTGACTCTTAGTGTCCCTGCTAAGCCAAGACCAGCTATCAGAGCTTCATATTCTGCCTCATTGTTTGTGGTTGGGAAGTCTAACTTCATGGCATACTCAATTAAGAACCCATCAGGGCTTTGTAAAACCAAACCTGCTCCACTTGAATTCATTTTTGATGCTCCATCAAAATAGAGAACCCAGTAATCTTTTTCCTTATTAACCTTCTCTTTATCACCCTTATCAACTTCCTTGTCTTGAGGTATGTTATCTTCCTTCCCCCCGACTTCTTGGTTGGGTATGGTACATTCCACCACGAAGTCAGCTAATGCCTGGGCTTTTATTGCCGTTCATGGCTTATACTTGATGTCGAACTCTCCCAACTCTATTGCCCACTTCATCAATCTCCCACTAGCCTTGGGACTATGAATGATATTTCTCAGGGGCTGATTCATTAGCACCTCAATTTGATGAGCCTGAAAGTAAGGTCGTAACTTTCTTGAAGCCATTACCAAGGCTAGAGCAAATTTCTCAATAGTTGAATAATTCAACTCAGCACCATGCAGAATTTTACTAACATAGTATACGGGTTTCTGGATTTTCAGTTCCTCCTTAACCAATACAGCGCTCAAGGCACTCTCTGAAATAGCTAAGTACAAGAATAAAACTTCATTCAAAGCTGGCTTGGCCAACAACGGGGCCTAAGCCATATATTTCTTTAATTCCTCGAATGCCTTCTGGTTTTCCTCATTCCATACAAAGTTCTTAATATTCTTTAGTGACTTGAAGAATGACAAGCATTTTGTCTCCTGACTTGGAGATGAATCGTCCCAGCGCAGCGACCCTTTCTGTGAGCTTCTGAACATCCTTGACAGTTTTTGGTGGTTCCATGTCCAGGATTGCCTTTATTTTATCGGGGTTAGCCTCGATCCCTCTCTTGGAGACCATCAATCCCAAAAATTTTCCAAACTCTACTCCGAAAGCAGACTTTGTAAGATTTAATATCATCTTGTGGTACCTCAGGACCTCAAAAGCTTCCCTCAAATGGGTTATATGGTCAGTCTTTACTAGACTCTTGACTAACATGTCAACGACATAAACTTCCATAGTCTTGCCAATAAGATTCTTAAAAATTTTATTTACCAACCTTTGATAGGTGGCTCCTGCATTCTTAAGACCAAATGCCATAACTGGATAACAATAAACACCAAAGTCAGTTATGAATGATACCTTTGGAATGTCATCCTTGTGCATCTTGATCTGATTATATCAACTGAACCGATCCATGAAGCTCAGCATTTCATGCCTAGCAGTGGCATCTATCAAAGTATCGATCCTTGGTAACAGGAAATAGTCCTTAGGACATGCATCATTTAGATCAGTAAAGTCCATACACATCCTCCATTTTCCATTGGCCTTCTTCACCATTACAGGGTTTTCTAACCACTCTAGAAATTGAATCTCCTCAATGAAACCAGCCTCCAACAGCTTCTCCACTTCCTGTTTTATAGCTTCTTGCCTTTTTGGAGCAAAACTTCTTTTCTTTTGTTTCACTGTCTTCTGATTTGGGTCCACATTCAGCTTGTGAGTAATCAGTTCCGGGTCTATACCTGGCATATCAGCTGCTGACCATGCAAATACGTCACTATTTTCTTGCAATAATTTCACCAACTTCCCTCTAAGGGGCTCCTCGAGCGTTGCTCCAATAAAAGTCACATTCTCAGGATCTTCGGGGGCTAAAGGAATTGAAACCAAGTCTTCTGCTGGCTTTCCTCTTTTCTCATCATTCTCTCGGATATCCAGATCTTCAATGGGAAGAACCTGCCCCCCAACTCCATCTTCCCTCAAAGAGGCCACATAACAGCTTTTAGCCATTTTCTGGTCTCCTCTCTCTTCTCCGATCCTATCCCGGGTAGGAAACTTCATAACTGAATGGTCGGAAGAATGGATTGCCTTAAAGGCGTGTATCCCTGTTCTTCCCATGATAGCGTTGTAGTCGAACTAGCCTTCACCACCACGAAGTCCAACATCTGAGTTGCTTGCCTTGGTTCCTGTCCTATGGTTGTTGGCAACTTGATTATCCCTTCTACGGTGCACTCCAATCCCGTAAACCCATATATTGGCATGTCGGTTGGGGTCATTTGGGAGTCATTATATCCCATCCTCAAAAAGGTGTCATGGAGCAAGATATCCACTAAAGCACCATTATCCACAAGGAACCTTCTCACTGGGTTGTTCCCTATTATCGGGGTTATAACCAACGGATCGTCATGGGGAAATTTCACACCCTCCAGATCAGAATCATCAAAAGACATTGTTACTCTTGTCATGGCCCTCTTCGGGGCTTCCCCAACAATATGCATAACTTCTCGGGCATACGCTTTCCTGGAGTTCTTGGATAACCCAGCAGCAGTTGGTCCTCCAAAGATTGTGTTTATCACAGGCCCTCGGGGTCGTGGTCCTCTGAAGATTGTATTTATCACAGGTCCCCTAGACTGGGGATTCCGTCCTTGATTATCTTGGTCCCTCCTACGATCTGAAAAGTTCTTTCTTCCATTGTTATTCATATCCCCTCCTTCTCCAGTGTATTTGTTCAATCTTCCTCTTCGAATGAGGAACTCAATTTCATCTTTTAGTTGTCTACACTCATCGGTGCCATGACCAACATCTTTGTGAAATCTGCAATACTTGCTTTTATCAAGCTTTGCAGGATCAGCCTTCAAGGGCTTAGGCCAACGAATATCTCTATCTTTCTCGATTTCCATCAAGATCTGGCTTCTTGGAGCATTCAGCTTAGCATATTCAGTGAACTTTTGCCCAGGTCCTCCCTTCTTGGGGGTTGAATCAGGGTTTTGCTCGGTTCTAGGATACTTGTCCTTAGCGATATACTCCAGATCAGTTTTCCGCTTCTTGCCTCCAGTGGGCTCATTACTCACTACGGTCTTCCTCATGCTCTCTTCCACCTTGATGTACTTCCCTGCCCTATCCTGGAGCTGCAACATGCTTTCAGGGGGGCATTTGGCTAAGGACATCTTGAAAAACTCATCCCTAGTTCCTTGTTGCAGTGCTATCATGGCTACCTTATCATCAAGGTCTGGGACTTTTAAAGCCTCCTTTGTGAAACGATTCAGGTAGTCTCTCAAGGATTCCTTTGTTCCCTGCACAATGCTCATAAGAGATGCTGAACTTTTCTCATGTACTCTCCCGCTGATGAATTACTTAATAAAAGCCTGACTTAATTCTCTGAACGACCCAATAGAGTTCGGGGGCAAACGACTATACCACCTTTGAGCTATACTCGACAGGGTTTGAGGAAAGGCCCGACACTAAATAGCATCATTCACGGGCTGCAACAGCAGTGCATTAGAGAATGTTCTAACATGATTAGCGGGATCTCCCATTCCGTCAGTTGCCCCTATCTGGGCTTCTCCTTGCGTGGTTGCATAGGTTGAATGAGGAGGTACCTCCACAGTTGAAGAAATCACTTGGGTTGTCCCCGTTGGTGTTCCTCCTCCAAGGGCTCTAACTGTTCTCCGTGTTTTCGCCATGGTTATTGTTGTGCTTTCCCACAGACGACGCCAAATGTTATGGATAAAAAACTAAGATTATTATTTGCTATATTTATTGCTAAGGTTCGGGAGCTCAAGGCCTTTAATGGCTGTTCTCGTGTCTCATAGCTTAACTCTTCCTTTATGAGATGCCTATGTATCTCTGTGAATTAGAGAATCAAGCCAAAACATGTAGTTCTGATTTGTGGGGTGAGACCCCTTATATAGATGTTGGTGGTCCTTGAATTGGACCTGGTATAGGAGACTTGGTAGCCAAGTCTCAGAATTAGAATGGACTTTGGAGTCCTATATAGTAGGAAACTGATTCCTTATCCTTCTAGGTCCCTTAGAGGCTAATCTGAGGGACTTATGTCCTTATTGGGACTCTTCTCAGTAGCTGATTTTTCCTTATTAATTAATTACGGAATTAATTAATATTCAGGGTTTTTGGGCCTTCTTTGTTCCATCAGGCCTGATCTAGTCCATCAGGCCTGATCTGGTCCATCAGGCCTGATCAATGTGTTAACCTTTTTGGTCTGAATGTCATACATCTTCTTATTGGGCCTAGCAGCCCAAATCATGTATAATTACTGTGATATTTAATTACACAATCAGGATTTATTTATCCCTATCAACCTTTAATGGTGAACCTATTGTTCCTAAGGATGAACCTTTTACCTTTAGATTGGGACAACTTGCCTCTTCCTAATCTAAATCTTCCAATCTTTGCCAAATAAAGGAAGACAAAGGAAATAGTAGTCAAAACAGTTAAGCCTGCCAAGCTTAAATCCAAGAAAGTGGCTAAACCCAATTCTAATGTCAACAAGGGAGATCAACTCTACATATATGACATCAAAGAATTTTTAGACAAAAACCTCTATCTGGATGAGCTAGAAGAAGTCAGATCTATTGATGCCTACAAGCACCTTCCGAAGAGACTAGTCTTCAGGTATAAGGGTGATAAAGAGATTACATGGCCACTTCACAAAATTCTCAGTGAAGGTTATTCCACTTTGGTGACCATCTTCTCTGCATTCAAGAAAAACTTTGGATTAAATATAGTTGCCAAGAAAATGGTATTAAACAAGATTGAGGAGATAAGGAATAGCTGGAGAGGACCAAATGCACTCCCAAGAGTATTGATAATTTCTTTCACTGGAGATAGGGTGCATTTGAGGCCATACCGGATTATGGAGTTCAAGGATGAAAAATACATAAGAAGATTCTTCAGATTGGAAGACCAGCTAAATATTGCAAGCAATGAAACTCTCAAGGAGATGCAAGAAAAGCTGGATCTAACAAATGAGGATGAATCAGAATTTTTCAGACAACTCCAATATCAGATTGAAGAGAATGATGTGAAGCTGGGAAAGAAGTCAAGGCCATCAAGGAAATGATCTAAATTTGCTCAGTCTAGAGGAACACCTTGAAAATGATTTGTAAGACACTCTACAAATCTTTCTTTGTGAGATTTTTCAATAAACTGCAGCACTTGTAAATTTTAATCTACTTTATTTCATTTTGTATTCATAGAGTATTTTGTTATCATCAAGTTTCTCTTAATTTATGACTACAATTCCAGTAGACATAAATTGGGGGAAATTGTTAGGAATATGTTGTGTACTTGATGATAACTTGAACAAAACACCTAGTAGATTTTATTTAATTGAAATTGTAGCTTTCAACGGATAATCAATTCAACATCCGTTGAAAGAGTAGCTTATGTAACAATAAGATTAGTAGCACATTTCTGCATACTTAAAGTAAGTTAGTGAACTAGATGTTGTAGAATGTTTAAGTCATGTTCACTACTAGATTGATGTGCAAGATAGGATGGTTAATTATAAATATTAGATGCCTTGTAATCTTGTATAAATGAAATGGAGTCAAATGTCAAGAAAACAGTTTGAACGGATGATTCATAAAGTTTCAACGAATGATCAACATAAGTCTAGATGGATGATCAACCTGAGTTCCAACGGATGATCAATCTGAGTTTCAACGGTTGATCAAATTCAAAAGAGCAGGTGATAGTGACTTGATAGTCACATGCGTTCGTTGTATGCAAATGGAATGTGGAAGCCTAATTCAGGTTTTAAAAAACAAAGAAGCATTTCCACTTTCATGCTAAACTGAAGATATTCAAAGATGCTGGAAAGAGAAGTGTAGCAGCATAAAATTAGACTAGAAATAGTTTGTCTTATTATCTTGTCTTTTTATCATGTAACTTGATGATATATAAATTAAGAGTAGCAAGTTGAATAGTATCCAAGTTAGTAAGCATTACCAGGGAAATAGATAAGGAAAAATCTGTAAGGAATTTCTCTGTTCTTGTTGTCAACTTGTAAGCAGCTGTGTATAATTTTGTAACACAGAGTTCTCTACTTAATATATATCTCTGGTGGGTTCAATCCACTAGAAGGTTTTTAAGTACTTGTATTTAAACACTTTGTGTTTTGATTTCTACAATACTTTCATTTTGCACCATTGCTAAATCAAACACAGTTATTTATTTGTAGAAGAATTGTTTTTGAAATCTAAAAGGTAGCCGGAATTACATTCAACCCCCCTTCTGTAATTCTTTGTTAGATTGTTAGGGAATAACAATTCAAATTTTATTACAAACTACTAGACTAACCGTTCATCTTAAGACAGTCTATTGGGAAAGCACACCAAACTATTTACAAGCATACGACTTCTGATCAAACCTGGAACTCAGACCTGCTCTGGCCTATATGAAGGATCAGAATAATAAACATGTATGAGCGAAAGAAATGCTCAGCAAGCAGTATATAACTTATACATGAAACAATAACATCTATATATCTGAAGAATGAAACTGAACAACAATATCTGAGTAAATCGAAAAGCTATTATAAGCTTTAATGATAAACCATACTTTTTAATATTTCAGATTGGAATCCTCGAACGACGGTGTGTTTCCGCCGGTGATCAGCCACGGAGCAACACCAGTATGCCGAAGCATAACCAACTAAACAAAGGGGCACCCAAGGCAGATATTGGCCTAGCGAGGTATTATTATCAAGTATAATACATGCTTCACACTAGACCGCGGCCGCGGCCTCTTACACAACCATCCAATCCATAAAAAAAACATTTTCCATCAAAGGACCCGGATCAAACGACATCCTTAATAATAAAACTCCCCATTTCACATGGTCCGGAGTCATCTCAATAACTGATGGCGAAACAACTAGAACAATCAGTTATTCGCTAATCTTATCTCAAAGTTCCACCGTATAGAGTATATCTGGATAATATAGTTATTCACTATCTATCAATATGAAGTTTATTTCAGCGAAATATAAAACATTTTACTATTCTGAACTTAGAATAGGGAAGAAATACTTGAAATATATCACAAGGAGAGAATACTTGCATGATTATAATTAAATAATCTGATATATAAAAAGCTAAACTATTCTGAAATTAGAATATCATAGAAAACTTGCATCTAGTATAAGAATAAATAAAGTAATTCAGTATTCTAAATTTAGAATAGAGGAGAAAACTTTCTTGGTATGCTCAATACTCTTCAGTATAACCTTAGCTTATAACTGATGGCCACCAACTCAGTCTAACTTCTGACTGCGCTCCTTGCTACTCGATTTTATAAATAAAAGGACTATCTCAATTAACAGATACAAACTCAACCAATATAACTATACGTCTCGACGTCAACCGAATCGTTTATAACTAATCATGGTATTGAAATCTGTAAATAGTTACCATGCGGTTCATATAGCACGTAATCATGTTATTTGTATAACACATATACACATAATTCAAGTAATACATAAGTTAAATCATCAAAAGATAGGACTCGGTACTTTTATAATTGGAATCATGTCAAAAAGAGTATTTATTGATCAAATACCGACTCAGATGGACTCGCAAAACAAGCGACCTTTCGATATAAAAGATATTTTTATTGGCAGCAAAATATTTTTCTGAGTTTAGACGCGTTCGTTTCGTATTAAACGGATGAACAGTCTATTTATTTAGAATCAATCAGTTAATAATAGTATTAATTGATTTTTAAATATTTAAATATAATTTTTAAAAGCTCAAAATAATTTTTTAGGAATTATTTGAATTAATTATAAATAATTATTTTATATTTAACTAATAATATTTAATAAATTAATTTAATTCATAAATAATTACTAAAAATAAATTATAAATAATTAAACCAAATTTTGATTTTTGAAAATAATAAAAGAAAATAATTTTTAGGATATAAAATAATTTAGTTAATTAAATAATTAACCAAATAAATTTTGGGAATTAAAAGAAATAATTTTTGAAAATAGAAAAATGATTTTTGGAATATTTTTTTAAAAAAGTTACACAAACAGTTTTTGGAAAACAGGAAAGGGAAATTACAGATTAAAACTGGGTCATTTTTAATCAGGAAACGGATAAGGAAATGGGTCATCAGGTCATTCAAGAACACCCTCCAAAGTTAATATCAGAATCCGACCATAATTTTCGGTCACCGCGGAAATTTCCGGCTTCGATCCAAACGAAATGATTTAATTCGTTTCTTAGTCCCAATCACCACGACGACCACCCTAAACCTTGATTATGCTAGTAGTTACCACAAACAACACATACACCGTCTTCTCCGACGATAATTAACAAAAAACCGGCGACCTCGAGCAAGGTTTCCAGCGAAGCAACGATTTTCACGATTTCTGAGCAAAATCCATTGATTTACACACGAAAATAAAGCTTTTATTACCTAAAACATGTTGTTGTAACCACAATCAAGACCCACATCATCTATAATCATGAAAATAAAAAACTAAAAATTTTAACACCTATGAACTAGACTTGATCAATTTGATACTAAAAAAAATAAACGGTTAACATAAATTTGCTCTAAACAACACCAGGAAGATTTATCAATCATCAAAAATATCCGAAAATCATCACAAATTCAAGACCCAATTCGTGTTCATAATACAAAAAAATGAAATTTCGCAATACTCAACCTTATGCAGATATGTTGGTATCAAATTAAAGGTATCCTTGAGAGCTTCAAATCGGTATATTGAACATCAATATTGGATTCCTAGAACTCCCAAAATCAATGATTCTATGATCAAGAACAAATTTCACCCCAAAAACTTATTTTCTATTTTCTTGTTTTTGATAATAATGAATAATAAAATAAGTTTTTGAGCTATTTATATTTTTAGAAAAATAAATACCCCAAAATCAATTAAGGATTTTTGTATTCCTTAATTAAAATAATTTGGCCCAAAAATAATAAATATGGGGAATAATTTTTAAATCAATTAAATATAAAATTTATGTCAAAATTCCCCAAAAATTATAAATAATTCAAAAATGCAAAAATATTGGATACTTGAAACATGTATGATTTTATAAAAAAAAGTATGAATTTTGTGGCCTTTAACGTCTCAGTGGAGTTCCGGTCCGTTGATTTTTGAGAAACCGAAACAATTCCTAAATTAACAGAAAACCCCAAAAACACATATAATGCATGGAAACACACATAAAACAAGATAAAACCAATATATCGATAAATACGCTAATAAACACGTGTCCAGATTGCGGACTCTTTCATATAAATGCATTTTAAACACGTAACAAGTAATGGAAAATTTTTTGATCCTTGCGGGACCACAGATAGCAACTACTGCATGTCATATCATGGCAATAAAAATTTTTAAACTTATACAAACACATAATATTTATTTAATTATCACAAAATATTCACATAATATTCCCGGATATTATAGTTTGTGGATGATAAGTTGTACTCATATTCAACTTGGTTCACAAACATTCCTGAAAACTTCTCCAAAATCTTGAATTGAATCGCGGATCTCGATCAGATACAATAGATACATAGACTCCATGACGAACTACTATTTTCTTTAAATACATGTGAACCAACTTGTCCAGTGAAAATCTTTCATTAATAGACAGAAAATGAGCTGACTTAGTTAGTCTGTCCACTATAACCCAAATGGAAACATGATTCGCTTTCATCCTTGGTAAGCCGACTTTAAAGTCCACAGCAATGTGTTCCCACTTGCACTCCGGAATCTCCAATGGTTGCAATAATCCACTTGGTCTCTAATGCTCCGCCTTATCTCTTTGACACGTATAACATCTACTAACCCATTTCGCAATTTCTCTTTCATGTCTGGCCACCAATAATTCTTTTTTAAATCTCTGTATATCTTGGTACTCCCTGGATGGATTGAATAATTAGAATTATGAGCTTCATGTAGAATTTCATTTTTCAACTCTGCCATTGGTGGAATCCAAATTCTGCAAGAAAATCTGAGAATACCTTGATCATCTTTCCGAGTGCATAACTCTTCTTCTACCAAACTATTAATATCCTGATACATTACTTCCTCTTGACATTTCTTTATCTTCTCTAACAATTCTGGTTGAAAAGTCATACTATACATCTTTGGTTCATTAGGCTTACAGATTCTGACCTCCAATTCCAATTTCTGAAATTCCTTATATAATTTTTCAGGTACTGTCAACACATTCAATCTCTCATTTCTACTTAACATGTCTGCCACTATATTTGCTTTTCCTGGATGATAGTTAATCGTATAATCATAGTCCTTGATCAACTCAAACCATCTTTATTATCTCATGTTAAGTTCCTTCTATATGAATATATACTTCAAACTCTTATGGTCCGTATAAATCTCACATCTTTCTACATATATATAATGTCTCAAAATCTTTAGGGCGAATACTATGATGTTAGTTCCAAGTCATGAGTAGGATTCTTCTGCTCATGAGGTTTCAGTTGTCTGGACGCATATGCAATAACGTTATCGTGCTGCATCAAAACACAACCTAATCCCTTATGAGAAGCATCACTATAGATTACGAATTTTCCTTGATCGTCTGGAAGTGATAAAAGAGGTGATGTGATCAATCTCTTCTTCAGTTCTTAAAAACTTTCTTCACACTTCCCGTTCAATATAAACTTCTCATTTTTCCTAGTAAGCTTTGTCAGAGGTGTCGCAATCTTCAAGAAATCTTGAACAAATCTTCGATAATATCCTGCTAATCCTAAGAAACTTCTCCTTTCTGTTGGTGTTCTTGGCCTTTCCCAATTCATAATAGCTTTAATCTTCGTTTGGTCCACTTTGATACCTTCGTTACTTACTATGTGCCCTAAAAATTGAACTTCTTGGTAACCAAAACTCACACTTTGAAAGCTGTCTTTGGTACATCTTCAGGCTTAATCTTCAGTTGGTGATATCCGGATTTCAAATCAATCTTAGAAACATACTTTGCTCCTTCCAGTTGTTCAAACAAATCATCAATTCGAGGTAATGGATAATTATTCTTGATAGTAAGCTTATTGAGCTCCCGATAATCGATACATAATCTCATGCTTCTGTCCTTCTTTTTAACAAATAATATTGGTGCACCCCATGGGGACATATTGGGTCTAATCACTCCTTTCTAACAACTCTTGCAATTGCTTTGCTAACCCCTTAAATTCAACTGGCTCCATTATATACGGGGCCTCGGATACTGGTTCCGTTCCACGTGCTAATTCGATCGCAAACTCAATTTCTTTATCTGGAGGGAGTCCTGATAACTCGTCTAGAAACACGTCTGAAAATTCATTAACCACTGAAATATCTTCAAGTTTTGTTGGCTCCTGATTTCTATCTATCACATAAGCAATATAATGTTTGCAATCTTGTCACAGTAACTTATTAGCTTGGATCAATATTAAGGACTTCTTTGCTTGCCTCTGACCTCTAAACGTCACCACTTTCTCGCCCGGCATCTTCAAAATTAACTTCTTGTTACGACAGTCTATCTAAGCATCATGCTTAGAAAGCCATTCCATTCCTAGAATGATGTGGAATTCTCCTAACTTAAATGGTATCAATTCAGCACAAAACTTATTTCCAGAAATCTCAATCTCAAAGTCCGTACATACTTGGTTAAAAGATACACGCTCCCAATTTGCTAATTTTACAGTCATAATCTCATTTAACAATTCAACTGGACAATTTAACTTATCAATAAAATCCTGAGAAATAAATGATCAAGTTGCTCCCGAATCTACTAACACTTTGGCACATAAAGAATTCACAGTAAGCGCCACGACATCAGTGTCCTGAATAGCATCCTTCATAGACATATCATATACTCTAGCTCTGGGAGGCTCATTCACTACTGGAGTAGATCCCATGATTCTCAGAGCATTACTGACTGGAACTAGTGTTTTACAATCCCTTGCTATACGTACTGGCTTTCTACAGTTGAAACATGTAAACCCAATTTCTGGAACCTTGCCTACTTGATTCCTGGTATGTTGATCCTTATTTATTGGCTCTCTGGCTGGTTGATTATGGCACTCCCTTGAATAGTTCCCCTTCTGGTTATATCTATAACAGACCACATTTAACTTCTTACCAACTCCTCTATATCTCTTTCCACATACCTGGAATTTTGGTAAAGCTATCCTCTGCTGATTGGGTTGATTTCCAGTGGCTGGACGGTTGTCTTATCCTCCGTCGCCTGTATTTTGCTTCCTGAAATTAAAATTCCTTCCACGTGAAAACTTGCCTTTCTTCTAATTAAAATTTGGGAACTTCCATGCTTGTGACTGTTCTTCATTTCCCTCAAACTTCTTCTTCTTACTCTGCTTCTCCTTTGGTGACATTTCACTTTCTGTCTCCGTAATCATAGCTTTCTGTACTACTCCTGCATACGTATCCAACTCAAATATAGCTACCTTCCCTCTGATCCATGGCTTAAGACCTTGCTGAAATCTCTTGGCTTTCTACCTGTCAGTGTCTACATATGATGGTACAAACCTGGAGTATTCCTCAAACTTACTTTCATAATCTGCTACTGACATAGTCCCCTATTTTATTTCCAGAAACTTCAATTCCAGTTGATCCCGAATAAACCGAGGAAAATACTTCTCTAAAAACAACTCCTTGTATCTATACCAAGCAATAACATATATACCTTCAAATGTCTTAACAGTTTCCCACCAATAATTGGATTTATTCTTTACATAGTAACTTGAAAACTCAGTTTTATCTTCCTCTCTCATCTTGACTAAAGCAAATGACTTCTCAATCTCCTTTAACCAAACTCTTGCTTCAATTGAATCTAAGAAAACCTTTGAATTCTGGTGGATTCACCACCTGAAAAGTCTTAAAGGTTACTTGAGGATTGGCATGTCTCTGTTATTGTTGAATCAGATTGATTATTTGTTGAGCCAAGATCTGAAGAATCTGGGCTACAGTTGGGTTTATAGGACCTGAATTGGCATTCTGGTTAATTTTGTCTTGGTTATTGTTGTTGATTTCTTCATTCTGGTTGGTAGAACGGGTATTTCTTCTGGGAGGCATTTTCTTTAAAGAATCAAATAACTTATTTAGCCTTTAAATAAAATCCTTTTTATGAAAAGTTTTTGTAAAACATAAATATCTCTTTTTGAAAACATTTTTAATGGTTGAACTAAGTAAATTGCATGCTTCTTTACACAATGTAAATAATTAAGGGGATAGGGTACATGTTATCAAAAGGGTTTATAGCTGGTACAGTAAGTAAAGTAAGATAAAACAGGTGCAATAATGTAAATGACAATGTTGGAAAAGGAAAGGTGCTGATATATATGTCAAAGTTTGGTAGTACAAGCGTGAAAATGCTTCAACAAAAGCAAAAGGTTACAACAGGCCTACACACTAGTCAGGAAGTCTAGTCTATATATACAAACCAAAAATCACAATACACACTAATATACATATAACTGTCACAACAACTCTTACGTCTAGCTCCATGGAAACTCTAGTCCTCCAAACCTCGCAACATCCTCTAACACCTCTCTGGCCCATCCCAAAAGAGCACCTGGGGCCGCATACTCACAAGTAGCTCCATGAAGTCTAGCCTCAGCTACCCTCCGGGTCACATGAATCTCATCCCAAAGCTCCCTTACACTCCTGTCAACATCTATGGTCCTCACGATATGCTGTAGCTCCTGAATCTGTGCCAACAGGGCCTCTCGCCCCAAAAGAAGAACCTCATACTAATGGTATGGAACAGGGCATGCAGTAAAATGGAAAGATGCACCCACAACTAAATGTCCGGTAGAGTCATAACCAGCAAGTGGGGGTCCTCGAATAGGTGGTCTCATACCAGGGTGTGGAATAGCTTGTTGAGGTGCAACCGTCACACCAGGAGGTGATATGACTAACACTGATGGAAGAGCAGGGCGTGGAACAGATGACGGTCCTCGAACTAAAGGCTCCGAATTATCAGATGGTATATGAATAATAGAATCTGTCATCACTACTATCTGAAAACCAACATCGCAAGATAAGAATCTCAAACCGTAACACGAATCATACGAAAACCTATTATACAGCGGCACACAACCTATCTACGTCTTATCTTTATATTTCTTACTCCTAATCTTAACTCTCTACCCATTCAAGATAATCTAGACTTGTGTCAGTGACTTATAACTTGTAGCTCTGATACCAAACATGTGACGCCCTCCTAACCCGAGTCAGAAGTTTGGGTTCACAACACACACACACACACCATATATAAACTTGTTTATGAAAATAATATATGCAATGAGCCTACTTAACACAACCGCAGATCGTAACAGGTTAAAGTATGCACACAAGCCACAACCTTATTTTCATTACAAACGTACCAAATCCCAACTAGTTTAACTTACATCTGAAAATAAAACATTCTTACAAACTTTCAACTCAAAACTAAAACAGAAGTCTTCAGCTAGCTTACTCAGTCTCAACCTGGAATCGTAGCCCGCACACTTGACTGGGGATCCTCGCTACCAATAACTTCCTTCTTAACTGGAAAAGAACATAAACAGATTCGCAAGAGTGAGCTAACTAGCTCAGCAAGTCACAGTGACAATAGTGAGATTAAACAATGATGAAATGAAATGATTTAAGGAATCAAGTTTCTTGTTAAACAATTATTAGAATTGGATATTCACTTTTATTTTAAAGACCAAGGTTAGGTTGCAGATCATTCACGCACTAACCCCGAGCAACGCACATAGCTCTGCTCTATATACTGGATTCAAGGCACACATTGGCCTAATACGACCACGAATCTAGTCTGACCATGAATCTAGCTCACATTTAGAAAATAATCCAATTATATAACAACAATATAATAAATAATGTAAATTAATAAGTAAAATTATAAATAACATTCGTCTCAAAGCATAGGGTGATTTATAAATACCATAAAGGTATAAAAGGTAAATATAAAGATTGGCTTCCAGCCTGGGAAATAATCAGATAGTAGAAGAACAAGGATTTTATGGTTACAAGGATTGGTTTTCTGATGTACAAGGTATGAAGGTTTGTATGTTAAGCAAATTCATTTCAGTGATATGTGTATGTTATATATGTATTTGTGGAGTAGTAACGTGTTCATATTTGGGAATTCAACATTCAATGGTTATAAAGAATAAGGCAGGCGGCTCAAAGATCTATTGAGGTGATCAGGGTTCAAGGTTAAATAATTCAAAGCACTTGCAATATAAAACAGAACTATTTTGGATGCATATCATAAGAAAGTTTGGATATACTTGCCTTATCTCGATCAATCTTCCCTTTCTACACCTCTCTTCTTCTGCTAGACATCACAAGTATTTATCAATACTTATTCTCATCTTATTCTATTCGTTACAAACTTCTATTTACCCTTCGTTTCACCCAAATCCGATATACGGATTGAAAGTTATGACGAAAACCGTCAAACAATATACACAAAAGCATATTATACATCAATCAGATAGCACATAGCACATAGCACACAACACGTAAGATATTCGATAATAATAACTTTTCAAAGAAAGTTCAGGGTTTAAATAATTTTTCGGGTATTTAATACAAATTTTTAACATTTTTGGAATTAAAATAGGTAACATAATCATTTAATAAATAAATAAAAGGGTTCGAATACTCGAATATGACTTTAAAATTATTTAATAATAATTATTGAGTCTTGAACATAATTTAGAATAATATTTTAAAGCTCAAAACTATTTTTCATAATTTCTCAATCAAAAGAAATAATGATATCTAATTAAATAATCAATTAAAGTTAATTAATAACTAATTAAATCAATTAATCAATTAATATTTAAATTAATTGACCAACTGAATAATTAATTACTAAATAAAATTAATTAATTAAATAATTTAGATTTATTTTTGAATTAAAAATAATTTTTAGAATTAAAATAATAATTTTTGGAATTTTTAAATATTAAAAACCATTTTTTTGAAATAAAAATAAATAGAAAATATGATTTTTAAATAATTTTAGAAAGAAAAATATGATTTTTGTAATTTTTTAAAACAGGAATATTAGTTTTGTAGATCACGGAAACTTCACGGGCCAGACTATAGTTTGCCACCCCTGTCGTCTTCCCCGACGACTTCCGCCGGCCGGACTCCATGGCCGCTGTCATGGAGCTTTTCTGGCGGCCGGAAAATCCCCAATCATGAAAACAATCGACGAGCAAGCCATAAATCCGGCTGGAAGTTCCTGCTGCCGTTGAGCTTCAAAACTCCGGCGGGGCTCTTCCAGTTACCCTCTGTTTATCACACATATACCATTCGATTCCTTGTTCAACGATCTATTTAATGGTAACCTTCAATTTAACTTATAACCCTCAAATCAAAGATGCCCAAATTCAATTAAGAACATTCAAACTAATTATAAACCCTAATTTCTAAATCAGAGAATCAAACATCAATTTCTCTATGTTATTGAACTCAAAATACAACATATGATCTACCAAAATGATCAGAATAAAATTCTATACAACATGCAAACATTAAATCACACAAACAACATCAAAATCAAAAATTCATAATGTAATCATAATTAATTCGAATTTAAATAAAAATATAGAAAAATACCAATGATTTCTGCACTGAAACAAATTGTGGAATCTAATAATACTCTTCACAAGCTTCATTTCGGATATTCACACGATTGATTTCGAGTTCGCTAACGCCTTCGTTTTTAGGTTTAATTCTGAAGAACGCCTTGAAAACTAGGGTTTTTCTCTGAAAATTATATAATTTTACTGTTTGATTATGATTATCTGTACAAAATAAATTACGGTAAGGGCTATTTATATTTACCGAATATTGGGACCCCGTTGGATCATATCGGATATAAAAATAGAATACTTAATCATTAGGTATTAATAAAACTGATCCAATTCGGTACCGGTTTTGGGATAATTATCAAAACAGGGCTTTTTGTAAATACAATCTTAGTCCCAGCGCTTCGATTACACGAATTACGAGAATATAATATATTAGTTTAATCAAAATATCATGTTTCTCAAAAATACGAGTTTTATCGATTTACCGAAATGAAATTTATATCGTAAAATTTGCGCTGGGAACCGCACAGGTAAAACAGTACTCCGGATTGAAAAGGTCAAAAAACGGAAAATGCTTGGAATAATCAAATTAGGTTAGAACGGAGTTTTCCCGAGACTTTCGGGTTGTATAAACGTGAAAACGGTTGAAGGTGGACGATTCCCTATTATACAAAATAATTTATAATTACCCGGAAAAATAATTTATTAAATCTGTAAATCCTTTATAAAATCATATAACAACATATAAATCAATAGAATAATATCAAAATTATCTATACTTTATTTTAGACATATAAAAATTAAAATTCTCAAATTTTATCACATACAAACATCCAAACACAGATACCAACTAACAGATAATTCACCAAAATTCATATAATAATCGCATAATATTTATTTATTGACAAAGATATAATTACACGTTATATCCCGGATAGTACAAGCTGTACATGTAATTCACTCATGTTCTCTATTTTCTTGCATGAGGGGATCCCATTGGCTCACACATCTCACATCCTCACCATCACCTTCTAAGGTGGAACACTCATCTTTTACTCGTAGGCCTAAAAGAACTGCTCTGCTTCTCATTCACTCCTCTTCTTTTGCCTGCTTGAAAAAGCAGACTCTCACTCTCAGTGTTTTCACTTCATTCCCTCAGACCTAGGACTGTTTAAAATGATTGTGTTTAGCAAACTGCACAATTTGCAGAATGTACAATTATCAATTACTGTAAAATAGTTGTTGATTCAAAATTTCACATGTAAATGGCTATGCCAGAAGACTAGCCATATATGAACTAACACTTTTTAACAACTGAACGATAGTCATTGATGAAGAGAAGAGAATATCAATTGAGAGTGTCGTAGCAGTTGAAAATTGTGAGAACTGATTAGCATTTAAAAAACACATTTTTAACTGACTATGACTGAAATGAAAGACTGATGTTTCAATATATCATCCATAGGATATGAACACCATTTTTAAAATATATTTTCACCATGAATTTAAGATTTGCATCATTAATTTTGAGGTTTTGGTAAATACCCAACATTCAAGACAAGACTGGATAAGTTTTTGGTTGTATTTGAGGAGATGTTTTCAGATTTAATGAATGTGGGTTGTGATTCTTCATTAACAAGCATTACATCAATCTGACTTTATGAAAGGAATTATCTCAAGAAATGAGATGCCCCTTGTTCTAAAATGAAAAGTTGTACTCACAAGAGGAATGATTCAGAATCAAAACATTCATGTGGTTGTGTGGATGTGTTCTTCATTTTTATGAACCTCCAATAAACTATATGGGATTTGAATGTATCTTCCACTTAGATAACATTCTCAAACCCTAGTTCCCTTTAGAAGGGACCACCACAAATGTGGATTTCCCACCTTGATAAATCAAGTTAGTTGAACTTATTATCTCAATACTTCAGTGAAGTATATCATAGATGATAATTATGAGGGTTGTTGTTCAGTTAAGTTGAACCTCCATTTGAATATGAGTGGATTTGAATGATTTCCTCTCATAAATATCATTCTCAAACCATGTAGCTATTGAATGTCTACTTGCACCTAAAATGTGCTAAAAATCCAAGGTCTTCACTAAAAAGTGATGAAACCCTTGGTTTTGATGTGGCATCATAAAGGTCTACCTCAGCATGTAGCCTTTAGCCAAAACTTGATGGAGGTTCTGAGTTAGAAAGCACAATACATGCATTGTGTTTCATGAATGCTTGGCTTAGTAATGAACCTGATTTATTACTAATTTTAATGCAAGCAACTCAAAAAAGTTGAGCTTCTTGATTACAAAGAAAGTATAGATATTTAAAGGAAGTTTTAGTGAGAACTGAGTTTTGGCAACATTTTCTAAAGAGAAGAAAATGTTTGAAGTGATGAGCTTTTCAATTGCAAATAACTGCTTCACATTGAACTCCGCTGGTTTGTGAGGTAACTCCTTGAGGCAAGTACAAATGTTCATTCAAGACATTAGTATCTTTGGGGAAGATATAGTGCACTCAAGAATTAGAGGGTAGTTGCTTTGTCTTATAAAGGCTTCTATATCACTCAACTCACATGATTTGTTTTTCTGACTATTTTCTTGTAATTCGATCATATATGTTTTGAAAAGTTTAGTTTTCGAATTTGCCTTCCCTATTTGTCATAATACTCAAAACATAATAATCTAGATTAATAAAGAGTAAGGTAATTATTGAGAGGATGATAATAGTAAAGATCAAAATAAATCAGCATGACATTGTGACATTGTTATATCTTTGGCATAACCTAGCAGCTCTCAAGGATATTTGTTCATCCTTTCGAGAGAGTACGTTAGTAATAAGTTTTTATCTGATAATATAAAAACTATTGATTCTGTTGAAGCTTTATCAAATTAATTGAATTAACTATATTCACCCCCCTCTATAGTTGATTAAGGGCCTATTAGATATATTTGTGATGTCATGTCTAATCTGATTTGTTTAGTTTCAGAACTTATTATCAGAATATCATAACTTAACTGGAAATCAGAACTTACTGAAGACGGGAAGTTATCAGAACTTAAGGCGTCGGAACTTATATCAGAACTTAAGTGCGGATACACTTCAGGGATGAAAAGCGGCTGATTTACAGGGGAGGATCTGGATTAAACAAATAAAGATATGCATGCAGAGTTGGACAGCTAAAGGACTACAGAAGATAATATCTAATAGATATATTTTAGGAAGAGATATATTTCATATCAGTTAGAAGATATCTTGTAACTGTGTACTATATAAATACAACTAAGGGTTTACACTATATGTGTTATCATTCACGAGAAAGATTGTTCTTTGTAACCCTAGCAGCTCTTAGTGATTTCATACATCACTGAGAGAGTAGATTAAACCTACTGTAACAGAGTTTGATATATTGAATAAACTTGTTTTCTGGTATATACTTGTGTTCATAATCGTATTGATTGTAGATACTATATTCAACCCCCTTCTATAGTATCATTAAGGCCTATCAAGTGGTATCAGAGTCAATCTGTTAAGATTACAAATAGTCAAGATCCAAATAAACAATCAATCATGTCTGATCAAGCAAAAATACCAGACCCTCAAGAACCTGCAAAGGTTCAACCCATTCATAACACCAGTAGATATGAAACCATCATGGTTCTTATGCTCAGGGTGTCTGAGTACCCTGTATGAAGTGTGAAGATGGCCATGTTTCTGGAAGCTACAGATCCAGAATATTTAGACATAATTTATGATGGTCCACACAAGCCCACAAAGCTTTCTGTTGCAATTGGGAATGAGCTACAGAGGATGATTCCCACAGAAAAGAGAGAATACACCACTGAAGACATCTCTTCACTAGGCAAGGATGCAAAAGTAAGACACTTGCTTCATAGTGCACTTGACAATGTCATGTCAACTAGGGTGATTGGATGCAAGACTGCAAACGAAATCTGGGATGCATTGGAAGTGAGATGACAAGGAACCAATGCTATCAAAAAGAACAGGAAGACAATACTCACACAGGAGTATGAGCACTTTGACTCAAAATCTGATGAGTCACTAACTGATACATATGACAGATTCACAAAGCTGTTGAATGATCTGTCACTAGTGGATAAGTAATATGATACAGAAGATTCAAATATGAAATTCCAACTAGCTCTTCCTGAAAAGTGGGATTTGAAAGCTACTACAATAAGAGACAACTATGAACTTGCTGATATGTCTCTTGATGAAATCTATGGGATGCTCAAGACTCATGAACTTGAGATGGAGCAAAGAAAGATGAGGCATGGAGGAAAGTCTAAGAAATTTACTTTAAAGACTGAAGAAAAGCCAATTGTCTCTAGGAAGGCAAAAGGAAAGGCTCTCATCATACAGTCTGATTTAGAGTCATCAGATTCTGATGATGATGATTCAGAACCTGAAAATTTATCTGAAGTGGATGTTGATGCAGAGATGATGCAACTGTGTGCTCTTATGGTGAAGGGTATCACAAAGATAGCCTACAAGAAATTTAGAAAGGGTAAGAAGTTTTCCAGGAAAGGTGGAAGTTATGACAAGAAAGGGTTCAGAAAGTCTGAAGGCAAAGGGGGAAAGTCTGACAGAGGAGACAACTCAAATGTCAAATACTACAATTATGGTGAAAGAGGCCACATCTCTCCTGATTGCAAGACTGGAAAAGGTGATAAAGGCCAGACACTTATCACAAAAAAGAAAAACTGGGCAGACACTTGAGAATCTGAAGAAGAGGTGAATTATGCCTTAATGGCAAATGCTTATAGCAGTTCTGATGCTGCTAAACTAGAGGTACCTCTATCAACCCTTGCTTTTGATACAGATGATATTACTGAGTTGAGATTATTTATGAAAAACATTTATATTAGCTATAGAGATCAGACTTTAGAGAATGAAAATAGCTATCTCGAAGAAGAGTTATTCCACCAGAACACTATTCAGACAGAGAGAGATAATGCTGTGTATATTAAGAATGAATTGCTTAAACATAATGATTATCTAAAAACTGAATTAAAAAAAGAAAGAGAAATCTCAGGACTTGGACTAACTCATGAAAAACAACTCAGAATATTCTAAGTAGTGGAAACTGGAAAGAGGGGCTAGGTTATAAAGATGGTAAAAGTGACAAAGAGACTTTTCCAATTAAGCCAAAGGTAAATCCTGTTAAATTTGTTGCAAAAACTATTGTGTCTGATTCTGAAGAGATGAAAGACTCTAAAACAGAAGTCAAAGAAAAGTCCACTTCTGAAAAATCAAAACAGGATAAACCAGCTATGGTAAACATTGGCTTAATGACGAAGAAGCAGCTTAAGTATAAGCTGAAAGAGATTAAAAATGTGAACAAGGTAAAGGAAGCTAGGAAAAATAGGAATGGAAAGGAAGGTGTGAATAAAAGTAATAATTATATGCCTGTTCCTAATGCTCCTAGAAAGAAATATTATAATTGTGGAAACTCTAACCATCATGCTTCTTTTTGCAGAAAAAATAAAGATATAAACTTTTTACCTCCTAAATCAGGAGTTAAGAGTCAGTTTGTTAGGTTTAAACCACAAAATCCTTGTTTTCATTTTGGTAGTTTATGGCATTCTATTTATACTTATAAGGAATATCATAGTCTGTAATATGATTATTATGAAATAAAACCTTCTTCAAAGAAAGTTAGTATAATTCCTTCTGGTGTAAATTTTGATATAAAGTATGATAAACAGCATGTTAGCATAAACTCTGAAACTGAATCCGCTGCAAATGCTAACAAACTTAACAAGGACAAAGGATCCAAGCAAGTCTGGGTCTTTAAAACTAATCAGTAGTGGTCTTTGTGATTGGAGGTCAACAGGAAAAATATCCTGGTTCTGGACAGTGGATGTTCAGGATATATGACTGGAAATAAAGCCCTACTATCAGACTTTGTGGAGAAAGCTGGCCTAGGAGTTTCTTATGAAGATGGAAACATGGGAAAGACTCTGGGATTTGGCAATATCAATCTTGGGAATGTCATAATTGAATCAGTAGCTCTTATCTCAGGACTTAAACACAATCTGCTAAGTGTAATTCCTTTGAAGTGAAAGGAATATGTCCTAAGTCCAATCATGTATTAGGATTTAGGAATAACTTTTTATGTAATCTGTTTTGATTTCATTGATATTAATAAAAGACTTGTTTTGTTTTTATTACGGGCTCTATCTATTTAAGTGTTTAAATAAGATATACCATAGTTTAGAGTAAAGCTTTTTATGGATTATGATGAGATCATAATAGTGAGACCTAAAATATGATAACTCTAAACTTAAATAGTTCCTGATCATAGGATTACTAACTGGTAATTAATAATCCGCAAAGATCGGTACATACTATGCTTGCTTCATTATGAAGGATATTTGTTCTCATAGACATTTGTGTGGTGACACTATAGCTAGTATGTAGGTGCTTATTATAGAATAAGTTCACTGAACATGACTCGCACAGCTGAACAACTGATGGAGTTCACTCACGTGTCAACAGTTGTTCACATAGTGATAGTTGTACAAGTATCCTTAGACTTGAGGTCATCATAGTCATCTTGTGTACACTGAACTATGCTTTGGTTTAGTTCTTAGTCTCCAGGGACAATTATTAGGGCTCTACTGGGTATAGGAATTTGTACACGAAGATAGTGTATGATCAATAAAGGATCTACCCCTTCCAGTGAAGGAAGCGAATGTTCAAGGCTGATCCACTTATGCTAGTTCAGGAATCTCTGGCCAGAGTGAATGAAATTAGAAAGGAGTTTCTAATTTGCATAGAACTAAGCATAGTAAATGTTAACCAAGTGATTAAATTAGATAGGCTTGACACAAGATCCATGCCTTGTATTTAATCAGGACATTGTAGGGTAGAAGGAGTTTATTGTACGGTAACTATTCACTGAATAGGTTCGTGGTATTCTAAGCAATGAATTCGTATTATCCGGATAGTTGCGATATGCTGAGAAGTATCCCTCACGATGTAGAATAAATATGATTAATTAATTAATCATATTTAATAAATTAGAGAATTTATGTAAATAATGATAAAATAGTTTTATTATTATTTATTTCTACTACCGGCTTAATATTGAACCTACAGGGTCACACCATAAAAAGAAAATGATTTAATGGTGGAGGAATTAATTAATAATGGCTAATAATTATTTATTTATGAAATAAATAATTAATTGGCAAACTTAATAATTGATTAAATGAGATTTAATTGATTATAAATTAATTAATAAAAGTTCTTAATATTATTAATTAAGAATTTAATTTTTGGAAATTAAATCAAGAGAGAGAATTATTTCTAAAGTGTTTAGAAAAAGGATTAATAATTAAAAGGTGTTTTAATTATTAATGAGAATAATAAATGGGTTAATAATAATAATATTTTATGGGAAAATTTCAGCTGAAATTTTTTCCTATAAATATACTATTATAAACCCTATTTTCATTCTAACCCAAAAATTTTAGAAAAACCTAATTCTCTCCACCTCCTCCTCCTCCTTAACGTCGTTTTCTTGGTGAATAGCGGTGGAGTGCTTGACATTTGAGGAGGAGCTGCTAAGGATCTCCGATCGTTACTTTTGGATCGCTATTAAAGGTTAGTAATCGATTCATATGTTTTAATCACGATTTATATGCTTTTATTTGGATTTTATATGTGTAAAAGTGTTTTACCATGCCTTCGCTGCGATTAAAATCCAACATTGGTATCAGAGCATAGGTTGTATGCATATAGATCTGTGGTAAAAATTTCAGAATTTTATGTGCTTGTATGAATTAATTATGATTTTTACAAGTTATATTATGGATTAATTATGTCTGATGAGAAATCGTTTCTCAGAATAATTTTGAATGTTGATCTGGGTTCTATAAGTGTTGTAGATCGTATGGGTATTTTTTTCATAATTTTATGATGTATAGATTTTTTATTATGAATTTTTGAAGATCTTGCAATTAAATTCGTAATTAAATAATCATGTATATATATATAAATTGTAAAGTATGTATATATATATACATATGCTGTTGCTGTACTGACGGACTGCACGGGAAGCAAGGCAAAGGTACATAGAATGTCAGACACGGCAGAAGCAGGCGGCGACAGCTGCAGGCGCGTGCAGCGCACGCGGGGAAGGGGGTGTCGCGCATTCCGGGAATGCGTTACACCCTGTGGCGCATTCACGGAATGCGTTACACCTTTTAATGGCTTAAAAGGGTTGTAACACATCACCGGAATGCGTTACAGGGCTTGTAACGCGTTCCTGTAATGCGTTACAGCCCGACTGTCCACATTAAATTTGATTTTTTGGGAGTTTCGTAACTCCGTTTTGGGCGTGCAATATATCGTTGGATTCGTTTTTCCGAGATGGATCTAATGGAGTGATCAAATTTTAGTTTATATAAAAGTTTTGAACTGTTTAATTTCCGAAAGTGTTTTAAAGCTGTTTTTAACTATTTAAACTGCTTTTAAATGCTTCATGTGATACATAGAGATGTATAATGCTTAGACCAATATGCTAGATGATGTAACATGCCTACCTTGATGTTTATCCATGTTGATATATGTGATATATGCTTAGTTTATCATGCGATGATAGATTTAGGTGAACTTAAATGAACATAAGGCGTTTGTTAGACAACCTAGTATAGTGAAATTGTTTCATAACCTTAATAATAATATTATGAATACAATCATGAGATTCTTGTATTTATGAAACACGTAATTGTATATGAATTTTCGATATGAGAGAAAGGATGATTCTGTCAACAACAGATTTCTATCTGTAAGAAAGGGTTATTAAGTGACGCCTCTTGACAATGCTCCACCTGATCTGGGAATCATCTGATTATTGATTATTGATTTGAAATATTTAATTTAAAAGGAAGAATCTCTTTATAATATGATTATGATTGTAACGTAATATAATCCCTCTAAAATTAAATAATATCAAGTAGTAATTGGCCAATGACACAACGGGCTTGTGTCGGTCATAGCCTTCCAACATGATAGAAAAGTAGTTCTTATTTTTAAATCATTGTCGGTTCGTGCTACAGCCGAGGGCTTTGATTTCGAAATAAGAAATACTTGTCTATTACATAGAGATGTGTACATTGAATAAGAATCTAAAGGTCGGTACGTGCCACAGCCGTGGGCCGTTGGAGACTGATTCAAATGTACGGAATGTTGGGTTAGACTTGACTTAGAATACTGAGTTTGTCGTGCCACAGTCGTGACTCAATTATTCAAGAGGCTAAAGTTTGATTAGGGAATAACATAAGATGTAATTGACAAGAGTTGTCTGCCTATTGAACATTACATGGCGGTTCGTGCTACAGCCGGGGTTGTGTAATGGAATGTAGGATCCCTATTCCCACTAGCATTATGAATGCTTAATTTTTTCATGTAGGGGGTTGAATAAATTAGATAAACTAGTGGGAGCCACTTATTAATAAAGACCCGATTCATATAGTGTTTTGAAATGAAATTGAATATTTGCTAAGTGTTGTTATGTGTTTATCATTTACAGATTTACTATATTATGTCTTCTGCACTATCACTCTGGAGCATACTAGATGCTCACAAGTTGACTGATCCTAATTTAGCTGTATGCTTTTACTGTAACAAGTTAGGGCACTGGAAGAGAAACTGCAAGGTTTACCTTGCAGAATTGAAGAAGAGGAATGGTAGTAAGACTACCACTTCTGATTCAGGCATATTCATGATCGAAGTTAATATGTCACTAGGTCAAATTTCTACTTGGGTATTAGATACCGCCTGTGGTTCTCATATTTGCAATTCTTTGCGAGGACTAAAGGGAAGTAGGAATCTTGAAAAAGATGAGGTGATTCTACGTATGGGCAATGGAGCAAGGGTTGCGACCATAGCTGTAGGATCATTTAGTTTACATATGCCTACGGGCAAGACTATTATTTTGAATAATTGTTATTATGTTCCCTCTATTGTGAGGAATATTGTTTCTATCCCTATATTGGATTTGGATGGTTTTTCATTTATTATTAAGAATAATGAATGTTCTATCCTTAGAGATAATGTTCTTTATGGACGTGGAATTTTAAATAATGGTCTATATGTATGTGACGTAGAGCATGTTTTACTTCAGATTGAACAAACTAATAAAAGAAAACGAGATGATGAAAATCTGACCTATTTATGGCACTGTAGGCTGGGTCATATTAGTGAAAATAGACTTCGGGCATTGCATAAGGAAGGGTTACTAGACCCCTTTGATTTTGAATCATATCCTACATGCGAGTCTTGTCTATTGGGTAAAATGACCAAATCTCCATTTAGTGGACATGGAGAGAATGCTGCAGATTTGCTAGGATTGGTACACACAGATGTATGTGGACCAATGTCTACGCAAGCCATGGGAGGATTTTCGTACTTCATTACTTTCATAGATGATAGATCTAGATTCGGATATGTGTATTTGATGAAACACAAGTCTGAAGCCTTTGAAAAGTTCAAGGAATATAAACATGAAGTGGAGAAACAAACCAAACACAGTATTATAACTCTGCGATCAGATCGAGGTGGTGAATACTTGAATGGAGAGTTTCTAGATTATCTCAAAGAAAATGGTATAGTCTCCCAGTGGACTCCTCCATATACTCCACAGTTGAATGGGGTATCTGAAAGGAGAAATCGAACTCTGTTAGACATGGTTCGGTCCATAATGAGCTATGCGAATCTTCCAGTATTCCTATGGGGTTACGCATTGGAAACCTCAGCATATTTACTTAATAAGGTGCCTTCCAAATCTGTTCCTCAAACTCCATATGAGATATGGAAAGAAAGGAAACCGAGTCTTAAACACGTTAATATTTGGGGATGTCCAGCTTATGTCAAGAAAGTTGACCCAGATAAGCTGGAATCTCGATCCGTAAAATGTAGTTTTGTGGGATATCCTAAAGAGACTTTAGGGTATTACTTTTACACCGATCATCGGGTGTTTGTCTCCAGACATGCTACCTTCTTGGAAAAGGAGTTTATCCTTGAAGGAAACAGTGGGAGCAAAATTGAACTTGATGAAGTTCAAGAAGCACAAACTACTACGGTTCAAGTGGAAACACTTGTTCAGACTGAACAACCTTCTGTGGAACAGCCCATTCGTAGGTCAGAGAGAGTGTCTCGCCAACCTGAGAGACATTATGGCCTTGTCATTGAGAATGACAATGAGTTGTCAATCATTGATGAAGACGACCCTAAGACCTATAATGAGGCTATGAGTAGTGTTGACTCAGAGAAATGGCATAGTGCCATGAAATCTGAAATGGAATCTATGTATACCAACTAAGTATGGACTCTGGTTGAAGCGCCTGAAGGTGTTAAGCCTATTGGGTGCAAGTGGGTATATAAGAGAAAGATTGGAGCAGATGGCCAGGTGGAGACCTATAAGGCTAGGCTAGTGGCAAAAGGATTTAATCAAAGACAAGGGATTGACTTTGATGAAACCTATTCGCCTGTAACCCTGTTAAAATCAATTCGGATTTTGTTTGCGATTGCTGCTTACTACGACTATGAGATCTGGAAAATGGACGTGAAAATGGCCTTCTTCAATGGGGAACTTGAGGAGGAAGTGTATATGACATAGCCGGAAGGTTTTCTTTCCAAGGGAAATGAACACCTAGTGTGTAAGCTGTTGCGAACCATATATGGTTTAAGGCAAGCTTCTCGTAGATGGAACACCCGTTTTGATGAGACAATCAAAGAGTTTGATTTTATCAAAAACATGGATGAACCATGTGTCTACAAGAAGGTTAGTGGGAGCGCGGTAACATTTCTTGTATTGTATGTGGATGACATACTTCTTATAGGAAATGATATACCGATGCTGCAATCAGTCAAAGTATGGCTATCAAAGAACTTCACCATGAAGGACTTGGGAGAAGCATCCTACATTCTCAGTATGAAGATCTATAGAGATAGATCTAGAAGAATGATAGGTCTTACCCAGGGTACATACATTCAGAAAGTGCTTAAAAGGTTTAGCATGGAAAACTCCAAAAGAGGTCTCATACCGATGAGTCATGGAGTGTCCCTTTCCGAAAAAATGTCTCCTAAGACACTTGAGGAAAGAGAGCGTATGAGTAAGATTCCTTATGCTTCAGCAATAGGATCTATCATGTACGCGATGTTGTGTACAAGGCCTGATGTTGCTTATTCAATTAGTGTGATGAGCAGATATCAGTCCAATCCAGGTGAAGACCACTGGAAAGCAGTGAAAAACATCCTTAAGTACTTGCGAAGGACTCAGGATATTTTTCTTGTTTTTGGCGGTGAATCTGAGTTGAAAATAGAGGGTTATACTGACTCTAGTTTTCAATTAGAGAGTGATAGCAAATCCATGTCAGGGTACGTGTTTACTCTAAACGGTGGTGCGATAAGTTGGAAGAGTTCCAAACAGTCGACAACGGCTGACTCCACAGCGGAAGCAGAATATATAGCTGCAAGTGAGGCTGCAAAAGAAGCTGTTTGGATGAGGAAATTTGTTTCTGAGTTAGGAGTTGTTCCTAGCGTCGAAGAGCCTATTGTGTTGTATTGTGATAACAACACAGCAATAGCACAAGCCAAGGAACCTAGGTCTCATTAAAATTCCAAACATGTCCTGCGGCGCTTTCATCTGATTAGGGAGATTGTTGAAAGAGGAGATGTCAACGTCGAGAGAGTTGACACACATAACAACATAACAGACACACTCACAAAGCCACTTTCTCAGAGTCACTTTGATCGTCATAAAGACAAGATGGGTATTAGATACCAGAGTGATTGGCTTTAGTACAAGTGGGAGATTAAAAGGAATATATCCTAAGTCTAATCATGTATTAGGATTTAGAAATAACTTTTTATGTAATCTGTTTTGATTTCATTGATATTAATAAAAGACTTGTTTTGTTTTTATTACGGGCTCTATCTATTTAAGTGTTTAAATAAGATATACCATAGTTTAGAGTAAAGCTTTTTATGGATTATGATGAGATCATAATAGTGAGACCTAAAAGATGATAACTCTAAACTTAAATAGTTCCTGATCATAGGATTACTAACTGGTAATTAATAATCCGCAAAGATCGGTACATACTATGTTTGCTTCATTATGAAGGATGTCTGTTCTCATAGACATTTGTGTGGTGACACTATAGCTAGTATGTAGGTGCTTATTATAGAATAAGTTCACTGAACATGACTCACACAGCTGAACAACTGATGGAGTTCACTCATGTGTCAATAGTTGTTCACATAGTGATAGTTGTACAAGTATCCTTAGACTTAAGGTCATCATAGTCATCTTGTGTACACTGAACTATGCTTTGGTTTAGTTCTTAGTCTCCAGGGACAATTATTAGGGCTCTGCTGGGTATAGGAATTTGTACACGAAGATAGTGTATGATCAATAAAGGATCTACCCCTTCCAGTGAAGGAAGCGAATGTTCAAGGCTGATCCACTTATGCTAGTTCAGGAATCTCTGGCCAGAGTGAATGAAATTAGAAAGGAGTTTCTAATTTGCATAGAACTAAGCATAGTAAATGGTAAGCAAGTGATTAAATTAGATAGGCTTGACACAAGATCCATGCCTTGTATTTAACCAAGACATTGTAGGGTAGAAGGAGTTTATTGTACGGTAACTATTCACTGAATAGGTTCGTGGTATTCTAAGCAATGAATTCGTATTATCCGGATAGTTGCGATATGCTGAGAAGTATCCCTCACGATGTAGAATAAATATGATTAATTAATTAATCATATTTAATAAATTAGAGAATTTATATAAATAATGATAAATTAGTTTTATTATTATTTATTTCTACTACCGGCTTAATATTGAACCTACACGGTCACACCATAAAAAGAAAATGATTTAATGGTGGAGGAATTAATTAATAATGGCTAATAATTATTTTTTATGAAATAAATAATTAATTGGCAAATTTAATAATTGATTAAATGAGATTTAATTGATTATAAATTAATTAAGAAAAGTTCTTAATATTATTAATTAAGAATTTAATTTTTGGAAATTAAATCAAGAGAGAGAATTATTTCTAATGTGTTTAGAAAAAGGATTAATAATTAAAAGGTGTTTTAATTATTAATGAAAATAATAAATGGGTTAATAATAATAATATTTTATGGGAAAATTTCAGCTGAAAATTTTGCCTATAAATATACTATTATAAACCCTATTTTCATTCTAACCCAAAAATTTTAGAAAAACCTAATTCTCTCCACCTCCTCCTCCTTAACGTCGTTTTGTTGGTGGATACCGGTGGAGTGCTTCACGTTTGAGGAGCAGCTTCTAAGGATCTCTGATCGTTGCTTTTGGATCGCTATTAAAGGTTAGTAATTGATTCATATGTTTTAATCATGATTTATATGCTTTTATTTGGATTTTATATGTGTAAAAGTGTTTTACCATGCCTCCGCTGCGATTAAAATCCAACATGAAGAACACTGTAAAGTTGTAAGTAATTCTACAGGCAAAGTGGTTCTGAAAGGTTATAGACATGGTAACATATATGAAGCCAGAATTTCAACAAATTCTAATGGTTCTGCAATCTGTCTGTTAAGCAGAGCATCAATCGAAGAAAGCTGGAATTGGCACAAGAGACTCTCTCATTTAAATTTCAACAACATAAATGAGCTAGTAAAGAAAGATCTTGTGAGAGGACTGCCAAAATCAATATTTGCTCCTGATGGTCTTTGTGACTCATGTCAAAAGGCAAAACAAAGGAAATCTTCATTCAAGAGCAAAACTGAATCCTCAATTCTTGAGCCTTATCACTTACTGCATGTTGATTTATTTGGTCCAGTCAATGTCATGTCTATTGCAAAGAAGAAATATGCTATGGTTATAGTGGATGAGTTCACAAGATACACTTGGATGTATTTCTTGCACAAGAAGAATGAAACTGCATCTACTCTAACTAATCATGTCAGACAGCTGGATAAGTTAGTCAAATATTATGTTAAAATAATAAGAAGTGATAATGGCACTGAGTTCAAGAATTCAATCATGGAAGAGTTCTGCAAAGAGCATGGAATAAAGCAGGAATTTTCTGCACCTGGAACTTCACAGCATAATAGAGTTGTAGAAAGAAAGAACATGACTCTTATTGAAGTTGCACGAACTATGCTTGATGAAGCAAAGCTACCAACCTATTTTTGGGCTGAAGCTGTGCAGACTGCTTATTTTACACAGAATGCTACACTTATAAACAAGCATGGAAAAACACCATATGAGATGCTGAAGAAAAAGAAGTCAAATCTGAAATACTTTCATGTATTTGGATGTAAGTGTTTTGTTCTTAAGACTCATCCTGAACAGCTGTCAAAATTTGATCTAAAAGCTTATGAAGGAATTTTTGTTGGATATCCACTTTCCACAAAAGCCTTCAGAGTCTACAATTTAAGAACAAGGGTTTTCATGGAATCTATCAATATATCTTTTGATGAAAAAAAGATTTCTGGACTTGAAAATTTCAATGATCATGATCAGCTGAGATTTGAAAATGAAGATGTAAATTCTGATTCTGTAAATTCTGATGACCTAAATCCTGATACTATGACTTCTGACGGGTTAAATTCTGATGTCATTGAAATTGTGGTAACTGCTCCAAAGGAAAATGCACCTGTTCAGGGGGACCAAGATGATGATCATACCACACCTCAAGACTCTCAAGAAGCATCAGAACCAATCACTGGCTCTTCAAGTTCTGATTCATCAAGTTCTGATGAGCCAAATTCTGACAATTCTTGAAACTCTAATTCTTCAATTCCTGAAGGATCCAACTCAAATTCTGGAATCTCAGAGAGCATAACTTTAGGGGGAGCATCAGAAAATGCTGATGGAGACAGCATGGATCATGGGGGAGGATCCAGTTCTAGAGGTCAACTTCCATCTGCAAGGAAGTGGACTAAATCACACACACCTGACTTAATAATTGGAGATCCTGAAACAGATGTCAGAACTACAACAACAACAACAAATGAATGTCTCTATCATTCTTTTCTATCTCAGACTGAACCAAAGAAAGTGGAAGAAGCTCTTCAAGATGCTGATTGGGTGCAAGCAATGCAGGAAGAGTTAAATTAATTTGAAAAAAATAAAGTCTGGACCCTAGTGCCAAGACCAAAGAACAGATCCATTGTTGGCACAAAATGGGTGTTCAGAAATAAAACTGATAGTGATGGCATTATTACAAGAAAAAAAGCAAGGCTGGTTGCTAAAGGTTACTCTCAATAGGAGGGTATTGACTATGATGAAACATTTGCTCCAGTTGCTAGATTGGAAGCCATAAGAATCTTTTTGGCTTATGTTGCTCACAAGAAGTTTAAAGTCTTTCAAATGGATGTGAAAAGTGTTTTTCTCAATGGAAAATTATAAGAAGAGGTAGATGTTGAACAACCTTCAGGCTTTATAGATCCAAAATTTCCAAATCATGTCTACAGGCTTGACAAAGCACTTTATGGCCTTAAGCAAGCTCCTAGAGCATGGTATGAGACTCTGACTCAATTCCTTCTGGAAAGTAGATTTCACAGAGGCACAATTGAAAAAACTTTATTCTATCTCAACCATGGAAAGGACTTACTTTTGGTACAGATATATGTTGATGATATCATTTTTGGCTCTACAAATAAAAAATTTTATGAAATATTTTCCAAATTAATGTAGTCAAGATATCAAATGAGTATGATGGGAGAGTTGAGTTATTTTTTGGGACTTTAAGTCAAGCAAACTGAAGAAGGTATTTTCATAAATCAATCCAAGTACACCAGAAATTTACTCAAACAATTTAGAATGCAAGACAGTTCTACTGCATCAACTCCCATGGCCACTGCCACCAAGTTAGATAAAGATACTGGAGCATCAGTAGATATTACTAACTATAGAGGTATGATTGGCTCTTTACTCTATTTAACTGCAAGTAGACCAGATATCATGTATGTTACCTGTCTTTGTGCAAGATTTCAGGCTGATCTAAGAGAACCTCATCTAATAGTTGTGAAAAGAATTTTCAAGTACCTCAAGGGTACAGCTGATGAAGGATTGTGGTATCCTAGGGAATCAGACTTTAAGCTAATAGGTTACTCAGATGCAGATTTTGCAAGATGCAAAATAGACTGGAAAAGCACTAGTGGAAGCTGCCAATTTCTTGGAGGCAGATTGGTTTCTTGGTTTAGCAAGAAATAGAAATCAATTTCCACATCAACTGAAGAAGCAGAATATATTGCTGCAGGAAGCTGTTGTGCACAGATTCTTTGGATGAAGAATCAGTTACTGGACTATGGGTTAGAATTTTCTAAAATACCTATTTACTATGATAATCAAAGTGCTATTGCTATGACAGGAAATCCAGTTAAACACTCAATGATAAAGCACATCAGTATTAGGTACCATTTCATAAGGGAACATGTGATGGAAGGTACAGTGGAATTGTATTTTGTTCCAACAGATCAACAACTAGCAGATATCTTCGCAAAACCACTATGTGAAGCTACTTTTACAAGACTGGTAAATGAACTTGGAATGGTTTCAGGTTCTTTCTCAAAATCTGTTTAGTTTTTGTTCTCATATATCAGACTTTATGATCAGTTTTTACAGATTTTCTTATCTCAATGTAATATGTGCCTAAATTGTAACATATTAAACACTGCTTATTATCTGATGTGATTCTATAAACTTTGAAAGTGTTTTGAATGTCCTGTGACTATTCAATCCAATGAGGATTATCTTGTTAGATGCTGACTTAGTAGTATTTAACAAACTATGAATCCCATGTTTGAATTAGTTATTTATGTGGAAATTCATAACACAAGTAAATTCTGATTTTGATCTTAGTCAAATTTATCTCCTGTATCTTATTACTAAGTCACAAACTAGATTATTACATCTTATCTGTCAAATTCTGATGTCAGTAAATTTTAAGGATGAACAACATGCTTGATAAGCCTCACTTATCTGAAGAAAAAAAAGAAAAAAAAAATTGAAATCAGGTACTCCCTTGAGATCTAGAGTAAATATGTGAAACGAAAGATCCAAGTGCATTGCTGGTATTAAGTCATATGCATTAGAAAAGAAAATTAATTTTTCTTGGTGACTTTTCATATTCTTTGATTACTGGAGAAATATTCTGATAACAGCATAAATTCTGATAACAGCTGTAACTCATTTACACTGAGAAGCCATTGTGAAAAGAATTTCAAAAGATGCATAAAATAAGCACAAACAGTTGAGGTGGATTCTTGCATAACTATATTCTATAGTAGACTTCACAATTCAAGACATATTTTAAGCATTTTTCTTTGTTATGCCTTATTTCTAAGATATACTGAAGTTTATCAGACTTTAATCTTAATCTGATCATTTGCACATACACACACTATCACTCCATATGAATGATGAAAATTAGGGTGGTGATAAAGTTGTTTCAGATAAACAGTTAAGCATTATTTGCATAAATTCTGAGGACAAGTTCTGATTATGTTCTGATGATTAAACTTTGAAGAAACCAGTCAGTATTTATGTGAAGAATCACAGAAACAGTCATTCACTTTTTGAGTACAGAAGCCATGTTCAGATGACCGTTAAATTCTGATAATAGTCAAGTTCTGATGCAAATCATGATGCTTACGTGTCACATTTTAATTGGTTGATTCATTATTAGTTTTTACTGTAACATTCATTTTATCAGAAAATAATTAAGTGAGATAAAAACAGTGATAATCATTTGGTTAATGGGTGGCGTGTTTGTTTTGGTAACCGCATGTGAGCAATAATTACTGCACGTTTACCGTGCGCATTAATAATGTTTTGATTGTTTACATGCTACCAGGTGTCAAATGTCTGTTCTGCTTCATAAATTAGCCATTGTAATTAGTGGAGAGAATATATATACGAGAGATAAAAGATTTTACAATCTTTTACCTACTTTCTTACTCTTTTCTAATCTCTCTTATTTTCTCTCACTCTCTATTATTCTCTGAAGCTATTTTCTCACAGGCAGTTTATCAAACACTCTATACACACACAACTTTTCACTTAATTTTCACAGAAATGGCACCTAAGGATCTTATCTATGATGGAGCCAAGTTTGTTCCCAACAACTATATGTCTATTCTCAACAAGGACGAGACTCCTTCAGAACTTCACTTCATTCAAGATTTTCTCGCTCAAAGTGAAATTGGGTATGCTCTTACACAACCAGACTCTCTCAGGAAAGCAAATTATGGAGTTTTGGAGGTCTGGAGTCTATGATAATGGTGGTGAAAGTGGGTCCCCAAGCATCATTTTTACAACAGGGGAAGATGAGCACCTGGTTACCTTATCAACTGTTCGACAAACATTGCATCTGCCAGAGAATTGTACTTACAATTTACAAGTTGGGGAGTCAGTTCTTCAAAACATGATGGCAAATCTTGGATATGAGAACTCTTTGTCCAAGCTGGGACAACTGAAGAGGCCCTACGTCAGGAGGGAGTGGAGCTTCTTTTTCGATTGTATTACCAAAGCCTTTGCCAACAAATGCTCAAACTTTGATGCTATTCCAATTCTGAGTCAGCAAATAGGGTATGCACTTCTTAATCAAACTCATTTTGATTATGCTACTGCTATTTTGGGTTTTATTGGGGATAGGTTGAAAAAGGACCCAAATACTATTTACTTTGCTAGGTTCTGTCAGCTTATTTATAGTTTTTGTTGTTCTGATAAGCCCCAAGCCTTTAGCGACTTGATTCAACCTTTTAAACTTCATAAAAGGGCCTTCACAGACTTGTTATCCAGCTGATAATAAGAAAGACATACTAAGACCTCTTCAAATTCTTCAATCTGTAAAACAGTTGTTAGTAAATTCTGATCCTCACACATACACAACCATATATCCTGATATTGCACCAACGCAAACTACTACTTCTCAACCTCTACCAACCCAGCCTTCCAATACTCAACCACAACCTACTATCAGAACCTACTATCAACCAACACAATCCTCTCAACCACAACCATCAGCACCTACTATCAGAACCTCAACTCTCAAATCCAAAACCAAACCAACCTCTGGTACTTCTCAAAAGGTGCCAGTTATAAAATCTGACACATCCTCTAGGCCCAAAAAAAGAACTATCTCTGTGCCAAAATCTCCACCAAGGAGAAAAAGAAGGATGATTCTGAGAGATGAATCTGATGAGGATGAACAAGTCCAGGTTCCTGCATCAGAACCTGTGACTTTAGAAGCTGCAGAGTTAACTCTTCAGAATGAGAATAAAGCTTAGGGTTCTGGAATTTTGAAAAGGAAAAGACCTTTAAGTTCTGATACAGATAAAGTCACTCCTCCATCTAGAAGATCAAGGAAGACTAGAGCAGGTGTGCATATTGCACATATTCAATATGAGGATACTCAAGATGCTGAGGAAGGGGATCAGGAATCTCTGATCTCATCACAACCTACAGTCATTGAAGCTTTGATAGCTCCACCTCAACCTGAAGACACTGTTCATGTCACAGTGCTCACACCTCCTATCTCTCCATTCAAAGAAATTGCCTCAGTTGGAGATTTAGGGTTAAGTCCTGAAATTGATATTCAGAGGTTGAATATTCCTTCTGTTCTCTATCTGGAAGCTCCACAGCAAAACAACCAACATCTCCCGTTTCACCAATTCTACAGGCTGAGAAACCAACAACACCAATTCTTGATCTTGGCACTGAAGATCAGAATTAGATGAAGTTGCTCCAGATCTCCTTCAGTTACACACACTCTGGTGTAATCAGAAGATGATGAGATTTTATCAAATTCTGGAGACAATTCTCCAGCAAGTGCTCCAGTTAATGCTCCAATTATTGGCAAGGAAGCACTGTTTAAATTTGTTGAAGAAGATGTTCATGTTCCATGGAAGGAAACTTTTAGAGGAGTTGAGTGGACAAAGAAGTGGAATGAACCTGAATTCATTCCCAGCCCATATGTTCTGTCAGAACATGTTTCAAAAGATGATGAGTTGCTGATAAATTTTGACTTCAAAACACAACTTAAAGTCACCACTCTCAGTACTAAAAATCTTCAAGGTCTACACTCGAAGACTCATTAAAAGGTTAATAAACTTCAGAAAGCAGCTGATGAGCTAGACCTGATGCTCCAACTAGACAAGAATAGGTTTATCAGACCAACTCAAGAAAAAGTGGAAGCTATTGAGCAAGTTCAAATCAAGCAGCAGGCCCAACTGGATGAGGTCCTGCAGAATCAAGCCTCTCAACAAACTCAGCTCAATGAAATCCAATCTTCAGTGGAACTCCTTCTTTCACTACTCCTCACAGATGATGCCAAAAAGGGGGAGAATGTAGTTAAGTCCAAATGCTCACCAATCAAGACACTGAAGAAAAAGGATGATCATGGTGATGACCATGAAAACTCTGATAAGAGTAGAGGTCACAGTCAAGGAGAGCAATTGAGCAGGATTCCTTCTCAACAGACAGGTTCTTATCAGAGATTGTCTGGTTCTACTCAAAGGAGGGATAAGCAAGGAAAGAAGCCTACAAATCAGGATGTTCCTTTGTTGATCACAAATTCTGATGATCATGTTCTGACAACTAATTCTGATGTAATGATTCAAGCTGGAAGTCAAGATTCACAAAAGTTTTTACAGACTCTGAAATTTAAGGGAAAGAAGGAAACCTTCTTTTACAATGATCCTAAGATTCAAGCGTTTGATGAGGAACTTGCAAAGAGGCTATTCCTTAAGGATAATCCAGGAGTGGATTTAGAGGAACTTAGAAAAGAAGAAGCAAGGTTTAATGCTGAAAAGTCAAAACTACAGCCTAAAGCTTCTGATGCAAAGAAGCTTCCTAACCCTAAGGAGAAAGGTATTGTGATTAAAGAAAGATCTGCCACGGAGATTCCTACAAAAAGGACTAGATCTCAAACTACTATTGATCCCAAAGACAAGGGAAAAGGAAAAGTTGGGGAGACAGTCAAGAAGCAGAAAATGAAGATTCCTCAAATTCTGATGGATCCTGTGTGTAAGATGGTTCAAGTCTTTGATGATAAAGCTGTTGAAGATGAAACTGTTGAAACTATGAAGAGAAAGAAGATGACAGAAGAATCTAAGACAACCTCTGACATAGATCAAGTTGTTCAGAGTGAAGATATTTCAGAACAGCAAGCTACAGAAGAATCATCAAATCCTGAACAAGTCATCAAGACATCAACCTCTGACAGAGCTCAAGTTGATTTGAACAAGATGACAATTGCTGATAAGAAGAAACTCCTATGAAAAAATGTTAAACCATCAGGTCCTAAGAAAAGTCAACTGCTATCTGATTTCATGACTGTTGGATTGAATGCCAGAGAAGCAAGAGACAGATCTGGGTTAGGATCAAGCGAAGCCAATATCAAAACAGGAGTTGAAGTAACTATCAAGAATCCATTTTTATTAACTAACAAACCACTTGAGGAAGTTACACAGAAACACCTTGACAAGGTTATATCTGCTCAAGTGGTACTGGATACTCATGATAAGAGTAAAGTCAAGGAAAAGTTGATTCTCTGGATCAAGGGTTGCAGAATTTATTCCAAAGATAGTTGAAGATGATGGAAGAGAAATTCTTGTAACACCCCCAAATCCGGGGTCGGGGATCCGGGTTGTCACGAGTTCCATTTCCCTTAATAACACCCAATCTTAATAATTAATCAACTACTTTGTACTGTGACCCCACAATAAACACACACACCACACGTTATAGTCTCAGAGATGAACATCCAAAAATAATCATAAGTCATTTTATTCCAAAATTATCTGCCAATACACCTTAAAAGGTTTTCTGAATAAATTTATATTTTCTTTGCCATTATTACAATTCATAAGTATACATAAATCTGGTACATCAAAAGTTGAAGCCTAGTCTATTGGTAGTTCCCACCTTAGCTACAGCGACTTCAATGCCTATAGGAAGCTGCAGAATGTTTGAGCAGCAAGCCCACCAAAATAATATGTATAATAATTTACAATATATGAGCCTTCTCATAGTACTCATGAAAGTCTTGGTCAAAAGAAATGAACCAAGTTTGATATCTTAATGCGATGAAGTCGCAAAATATTTAGTATATATACATATATACTTTTCAAAATCTTGGAAGTCCTCTTCCATGCATAATATACACAGAGTTCCAGTGTATAACTGTATAAAAATATCGTTGCAAGGTGATCTCATATATCTAACCTTGTCTCAACGTTTTTCTGAAAATCTTTGTCATGCATAAGATAATCATTTACTAGATATAAGTTTAAAAGATGAAGTTACAAGATACTCCAATATACTTATATCTTTTCCAAATACTACTTGAACTACCACCGTTCAAGTTATAATTAGTTTCAAAAGTTCATCCCGTAGATGAGACTACAAGACCAGATTTGAATAGATTAAATCTTTAAAATATCATCAAAATAAAATGAAGTTACGAGATATTTCATTTGATGCAAACATCATTTTGAAAACTTGACCCTGCCAACACTCAACAATCGCCCAACCGTAGCCTTTCTATCGAAGTGCTCTGGGCAGTATTGCAGAAATATCCAATTGGATGATGAACTCATTACGGGAGTTTGCCGCGCCAGGAAGACCACTTACGATGATCAGTCGTAGTAGTGCAACCCCACCATTTTCTACATGTAGAGGAGAACCTGTCGGATTTACTTGTCAACCGAACACTGAACTCCTAAGGAATGGACCGCCTTAGCGGAACTTCCAGGCCATTTGGGCCGATATAATAAGGCTGGGCCGATGCCACTCGACCACTTACGCCACTCCTAGTTCAGATGAAATCCATGACTCTGAAACGTAAAGCTCATTCCCCCTTTCCCCAAGTAGAAACTTGTTGATACGGCTCCACCAAGAAGTCGTATCTAGTTGGAAAGGAGAACTCACCGATATTTCCCAGGCGATGCCTGTTAATGGATTAACTTGTTCCAAGAATTTTACTTCCCGAGTGTTGGGTAAGTAATCGATTCATTTAACAAAACAGCAACCTTGTTGCGAATATAAAACACACCACAGAGCCGGATCCCTCAGGTTTTGAGCGAGTATTTAAATCCCCTTCGAAAGGAGGATCTTAAATATAAAAATGAGTTTTGGGATCCGCTCTAACTTTTAAAAATCATTTTGAAGACTCGCAAAACATTTTTAAGAATGTTTGGAGTGATGCTGATTTAACAAAATAAATCAGTCCCAATATATTAGAAAATATCTGAATATTATTATTTAAATAATATTTCCATAAAGAATAATCTTTATAAAAATAATTGAAGTAGAAGTTTTAAAACTTATACTTGAAATGAATATTAAATATCCAAAGATATACCTATACGAAAGTACTATCTTTATTTGAATAATCAAAAGTGAGTTTGATTATCCACACCTTATTCTTTAATAAAATAAAGAATATATCTCAGCAAATAATCGGAGTCATAGATCCTCAAATGAATATTCAAATAATATTCAATAAATAAAATAAGCTGAGTCATAAGCCCTCGAATGAATATTCGAAATAATATTCAATAAATAAATAAGCTGAGTCATAATACCTCGAATGAATATTATAAATAATATTCATTAAATAAAATAAAGGAGTCATACATCCTCAAATGAATATCCAAGTAATATTCAATAAATAATATAAAGGAGTCATAAGTCCTCGAATGAATATTCAAGATAATATTCATTAATAAAATAAAGTTATCGAATAAACCTTATTCGATTAATAGTTTTGAAAACTATAACCATATATATATATATAAATATATATATATATATAAAATCTACTTGGGATCCTCGACTCCCGGTTTTAGAAAATGTTTTCACCTTTGGGTCCTTATACTAAGGGTATACGCAAATTACCGCTATTCTCTAGCATAGATATTATCAACTGAACCAACAGATATATATGGAAAGAATACGAAATAGGCATGCATATATATACCATATCAGCATGCTTCAATATATCGCAAAATTTGCTAATTAACCAACATGCATCTATCACAAGATAATGCATATACATATATACATCACAACAACAGTATCACGGGTAGAAAACTTGCCTGAGCGACTGGGGGTGATAAAAAGCTCGGGACGAGTCCGGTAACCTATAAACAACAAGTAATTTGGAATTAAACCAAAATCACTTGTAAATCTATACTCTAACTACCTTAGACTCTAACGCTCGCTTTGCACTTACTTATTCTCTTAAGTCACTGGAGTACCCTCGACTCCACCATTTTTTATAATTTAACCATTACAAGTTTTAAGGCGATTCCTTCGCGAGTGTCTTAACAACTGCCTAACACTCTTACCATAATTGTTTCATACACTAATTAACCCTTTTTGGTCTTTAACCTATGTTTCAAAGTAAGGCGAGGGGAAAAGTTTCGTTCGCGAAACGCCGTTACTTAAAACGGTCGTTTCTCCTAAACCGTACATCGGAATCAAACGAACTACATATCAAAACGAAGTTCGTAACATGAATTATCTAAAGATGGCAATGGTCATAATCTAGCAGGGAGTTATCGGGTCCAAATGTTATGAACAAAAGCAGTCGAAAGTAAATCGGACATTACGACGGCTATGTTTACGCGATTACCAATATTTAAACTACTCCAATTAACCACCAACCAACTCATAACCATCAATACAACAAAACTTCACCTAAACCATACCACATCAGTCCATAATCTCCAAGCTTTTCAACTCAAACAACCACAATCAAGACATATGAACTATAATCAAGCTTCAATTACCAAAACACTTCCAAATCAAACCAAACTACTAATAATCACAATCCATGCTTCTCATTTCACAAAACCAACCATTAAACTTACTAACAAATAAAGTAAAGGCTAGGGTTTGAAGTTTATACCTTCCTTGGGAGGTGTTAAGTTGCTAGGAAGCCTTAGGGAGCCTCCTACAAGCTTGATCTTTCCAAAGAAATCAAGAACACAAAGTTAGGCTTTGAAGTTTCTAAAAGTCCGATTTAAAGAACTATAAAAATGAGGGTCTTACCATGATTATTTGGACGAGACTTGTAAACAAGAGTTGTAGGCCATCTCAATACCTTTCCAATGAGCTATAAAACACAATATTTGAGTGAGAAATGAAGGAGATACAGCAGTTTTAGTGTGCTGGTTCTGTTTTGGCCGAGAGCAATGGAAATAGGGGAGGAAATGCTTTTACTTTCTTGTGTTGGTGGAATAATGTGGTGGATAATGATGGGTTGTCTTGATATTTTGCTAGGTTAATAATAAACAAAGGAGTTAGTGGAAGATGATCTCACCATTTGCCATGTGTTGGTGATTTATGGTGAGATGAGATCATCCCTAGTTAACTATATAATTAACTAGCCATTCCTTCCTAACTATCATTTGGTTTCTTGTTTGATCAACCATCCACTTGCCTTGCCACTTGCAAATGTATTTACAAGAGTCATTATTTATTTCTTTGTCCTGTTATCACTCAATCTCGTTGATCGTTTGGTTAAATACCTTAATGGTTTTATTGATAAAATCTTCTTGGTATTTTTAATACCTAAATTAATTCTCCTTTATAATTCTTGAATTTAAAATCCTTCATCTTAATATTAATTCCTTAAATCCCTTAATGTCTGGTGGAAATCTCGGGGAAAAATAAAAGTGCTCGTTTTCAAAATCCGACAGCTTTTACATACACTTATTTTCTTTATGGAATACTAATACGATCTTAGAATTTCCATAACAGTACTCCTATATATCGTGGTCTGATAATTTTTCTTAATTAGCATTGTCAGCAAAAGTTACTATTCATCCGGGTTTCAAAAATCTCCAAAAATTGGGGTTATTACAGTCTCCCCTCCTTAAAAGGATTCCGTCCCGGAATCAGATAGAAAACAGTTAGGGATGCTTTTCTAGCATTGTGCCTTCTAACTCTCTAGTCAATTTTCCACATTATGGTTCTACCACCAAACTCTGACTAGTTTGATAACCCTTCTCCTAAGCACTTGTCCCTTTTCGATCTATAACCCTTCCTGGTTGCTCCATATAGGTTACGTCTGGTTGCATGTCTATGCGCTCATATGCCCCTATTTATCTGGCATCCGAATTACATTTTCTTAACATTGATACGTGGAACACGTTATGAACTTGCTACATATTCGGGGGTAGGGCTAGCTCATATGCTATCTTCCCAATATGTCTTAATATATCCAAGGGTCCAACAATTCGTGGACTTAGCTTCCCTTTCTTTCCGAACCTCATCCTTCCTTTCCAAGGGAATACCTATAACAACACTAGGTCCCCCACTTCCTATTCCTTGTCCTTTCATGTCAAATCAACACACTTCGTGTTCCCATCTTGGGCTACTACCAGCCGTCCTCTGATTAAAATTTATTATATCCTTGATCCTTTGGACTACTGCGGGTCCGAGCATCTTGCGCTCTACAACTTCATCCTAACATAAGGGAGATCGACATTGTCTTCCCTCAAGGATCTGATAAGGCGATATCTCAATACTGACATATGATCTATTATCGTAAGAAAACTCAATCCGTGTTAAGTAATCATTCTAAATTCTTTCAAGTCTATTATACAGACTCTCATTATAGCTTTTAACATTAGAGCTTTTGCTTCTCAATACCCATTCTTTTCCAGTTCGTAATCGCTACTACCTTCCGTTCCTAATATTGTACTGGTTATACTTTTGCTCGTTAGCGTTCTATAACCTTTTAATAACCATGCCAACCTTAGTATCACGAATGTGTTTCCATTCCGAATACTACCACAACTTTATTACTCCTTTTTCAGCTGTTTTTATTTTTGAAAGCTTAATCCTTCATATAGAAGTAAAAGAATTTATTGAGAGATCACTATGATCATGAACACTTGTTATATCGCATAGTTAGTACAGAAGGTGGCCAGCCTTTAGTACTTGACAAGCAATTAAACAATAGATGGTATCCTACTAGGCTTCTATCACACAGATAGATAGTCATTCGGCAATACCTCCCCTTTCTGGAAGGGTTGTTCTTCTCAGCTTACATGAAATGAAAAGAAGAGAAAAGAACGAATTGAAGAGAATTGTATATATAAAAAAATATACTGCCACAAAATATCTGGCTTGGAACCTACCTCTGAACTATAGAGGTTTGTCATAGGAGAACAAAACATATATGTATTTATATCAACATCAAGTATTATAGCATTGTATTTCACATGCCTAAATATTTTTGCCATTCCATCCATCATTCTATGGACCCATGCTCTTCCTCAAGCTTATACACAATCACCTTTGAAACTCCCTCGATATCGAAAATTGAATCTGGGATCTCATTCTAGACCTCATCGTTACTAGAATCCATTTCTATACCGCAACCTTCTTCGTATGGGTAATACTACTCTTTATCGATAAGAAGGAATAAATATATCATAGGTAGATAATCGACTTAATTAGTCTATCAATGATAACTTATACACCACCACGACCCGATTAGTGGTACTTACTCTCAACATCCATTCCAATACAACTCTCACGGTTGTAAGTAATCAGCTCATTACTCTCAGAATCATTCCTGCATTAGTATGGCCCACCGTTGACCTACTGTAGTCATTCATTTTCCATGATGTTTTAATAGCTAACCATACGAAGTCCATTCATATCATATCGAATTCTTCTAAGGAGGTAACATGATCACCGTTCTTGATTCATGAAGAACACTCCTGATCCTGACGTACATTCATGACGTGAAGCAGATAAAATTGTAGAAGAGTTTCAATGAAAGCAATGATAGCAGGTTAATACCATTCTTAATCATATGCCTTCAATAGAAGACTTAACTCAAAGGTTTGTTTAGTCCCTTTTTTTTGAAATATGGTCCAGGCTCATTCTCAAGATAGTATCTCCTGAGATAGATAGCCCGCTCATGGCGATTACACGAATTAAACCTTTACCAACTACTATTACGGTTGGGTATTGCACAATCATCAGAAGGAATGTCAATATTCCAAACCATAATATAACCTTCATAGCTTTAACCATCATCACTGTATTCCTTTGGCACAAGCGCCTATAATTATCCTCTTACCTTTAAAGTGTCGGCCACCTCTTTGGCCTTTCCTGATAGTAAAATTTCCTTACAGTCAATGTCATTTTAACCACCTCCAAATAAATTTTCTACCTTATTTCAATCACAGCTTATGTGAAAATGCTTTTCTTTAATATCACCATTTTTCCATAAGTTATTGCCTCAATCTTTAGAGGTTAATCACTGTCACGACTGACTCTCAATCATACTTAGAACATCTTTTATCTTAGGTCCTAATTGCCCTGAACAATTTCGACCTTTATTGGTTCGATCCATACTTTCTCGTGGTTTAACACGTGCCCCACTTGGCATCATTATAATTATGTCATATTTCCTTTATCAACATTTTTATTCTTGAGAATTTCGAATATTTCCTTTCTCCTTGTAAAACCTCTAAGGTTATCCTTCAATCGTTCCTCCTGTATTCCCTATATACAGGGCATATCAAAATATCATTTACTAATACTAGAACCATTGTCTATATACTTCTGAAAAATTTCTCCACTGATCCTTAAAGGTTATTATTACCTTAATCCTTTCCAATTCATACTGTCAAAACTCATACTATCCCTATTAAGGGTGAAATGCCAACCTTTATGCATTCCCCTAGGATTCATTTTAAGTTACCGATATTTTATCCTTAATTCCACCTTTAAAAAGGTACAAGCATCCTTCCATGGATAAATAAAGTCATATATCCCTGATAAGGGTATCTTATTCAATCATTTCCACCTCGATAGTCTATACCGAATTTCACAATAGCATCCTTATTCAAGTTAAGGTCAATCCACATGGCCTCCAAAAGATAAAGATGGTTATCCGCTTTTCTTTCCTGATTTGGTAATGATCACATGGATGATCTGGAAGATATTGGTCGTGTTCAACGTGAACTTCTTCTTAATAAATCCTTATTTACTTTTGTTGTTTATCTCAACAGTCATCTCAATGTTGGGATATCTTTCATACCTGGCGTCTCCCTTCCTGGGTATCAAGCCACCGGTCTTACACTTCACATTCTTGAAGGTCACTTCCTTCATCCAATTTTCCTAATTTCTTACTTCCTTGTCTCCTCAGTCTATCCGCGTCTCAATATTTATCCTTCGAACTATCTCAAGGTTTCCTCAAATCCTCCCAACTTACAGGGGATAAAATATATTTATCTCTTATGCCTTCAACCATCAATTTAACTCATGGTGAATCACCCTCATCCTGACGATTACATACTTTTCTATTTCTATTGCTACGAGTCTTTAGGGTTTCCTCATACCCAACTTCCTTATCATTCCTCAAACTCTATTGCCTTTATATTCCTGTCCACTTCAGTTTCTTTTTATTTTCCTTTCTCTTATCATTATTTCATGAACCAACACAACATAAGCATTGATTTCAAATATCCCGTCATTCTGGATTCGTGTGCTCAGAACGAATCTTGATAACTTTTATAACTTAGATTCATAATTCATCATACTCATCCGCTTTTGTTCTAGCTCCAAAGCTTTTACACTACCTCCATAACCTTGGGAAGTACTTTCCCGAAAATAATTGTCTGAACTTAAATCAGTTTATTATAATCTCTTGCTCCGTGCCTTCCTTGGCCTTTCACCAGCGGGTGGCCTCTCTCTTAGGAGGGTAAGTGACAAAAATAGTCTTTTGTGATTCGTCAATCATTTAGAATCTCAAATGATTCATGTATTTCCTTTAGCCAGGCTCTTGCCTCGACTGGGTCAGCTTGTTTCTTGGAACTCCGAGAGCTTAGCGACTTAAAGGTCCTGAAAGAATTTCTCACCGCATTGTTTCCTCAGGGTGGTGGTTGGGGATAATAGTCTAAGTTCTGTCTAGACTGGTCCATAAATTGTCGTATAGGAGTACCATCTCGGGTCTCCTTTCCTTACTCGACTTTCTATTTCCTTAGTATGAAATGTTTCAACCTTCTCCCATAATCGGGGTTATCTTATACATTAAAAACCTTGTTTTCCACTCTATTATGTTATGGGTTCTTTCTTTCTTGATGGCAACCTCCCTGACTATCACATTCAGGGTTTGCCCTAAATCTTATTCCTCAAACTATGGCTCTCATCTAAGTTCTCATCCTTAAGCTCTTGAACTTTTGGAACCCAATTTCTGTAGGAACACCTCACTATCCCCTTATCATCTTTCTCGGTGTGGATCTCTTCTCCAGTCATTGACTCTCTGCCTTCATTCATCACTTTTTCTGGCACAATATGTTCTTTTCCAAAAATTCGGTCTGTATTGCAATCTCAACAGCTTTTTGGTACCGGCTCCGGTTACCTTCACTTCTATTTCCATTTTCTCACAATCTCTTATAAACTATCCCAAAGACATTATCATCTTGGGTCTCTCCTTTTTACTAAGGGCATCAGCCACCACATTGGCTTTCCCCGAATGATAAAGAATCTCCCAATCATAATTCTTGATTAGCTCTAACCACCTCCTCGGGCGTATGTTGAGCTCTTTCTACGTAAAAATGTACTAGAGCTCCTATGGTTTGTGTAAATCTTGCTCTTCTCTCCATACAAGTAGTGCCTCCAATCTTTAGGGAAAAACTATTGCCACGAGCCCAAGCTCATGGGTGGGGATATCGAATTTTATATTCCCTTAATTGTCTTGACACGTACGCGATTACCTTGCTGTGCTGTATATGAAGCACCCTAATTCCTTATGTGAAGCGTCACTACACATCACAAAATCTCATTTTCCATCCGGCAACGCCAACATAGGGAACGTCACCAACCTTTGCTTCGGTTCTTAAAAGTTGTTCTCGCATTTCTCTGTCCATTCGAACTTCTCAGTCTTACGAGTAAGCCGCGTTAAAGGGGCTACTATCTTTACAAACTTGAACGAACCTCCGGTAGTGACCGTCCAATCCTACCTCTGGTAGTTTCCCTAACCATGGTCATCAATTCCTCAGTGGTCCTTTATTCATTCTTGTCAGGATCCTCCACGGGATCCTCCTCAGCAACAATCCCTTCTAGGACAACATCCTCAACCGCTACATCCTCAATATGAACATCATCTGGTCCTGCGTTAGGACGCTCTATCGGATCCACAATCCGATCTCCAATTAGTAATAAAACATCATCACGTTGTTGCTCCTCAACCTCAGGGTTCGGAGTCCCGCTACCATATACGATAACGAACTACTCTTCTATCACGATATTTATAAGGGTTCCCATAAGGGTTTTAACTGTCAGTACTACGTTAGGTAGCCCGACTATGAACTTGGCAAGAGTTCTTATTATCTTAGTTATTATCTTAACGTCACATCATCTCTCAGGTTTATAACGCTTAGCTCTGATACCACTTCTGTAACACCCCCCAAATCCGGGGTCGGGGATCCGGGTTGTCACGAGTTCCATTTCCCTTAATAACACCCAATCTTAATAATTAATCAACTACTCTGTACTGTGACCCCACAATAAACACACACACCACACGTTATAGTCTCAGAGATGAACATCCAAAAATAATCACAAGTCATTTTATTCCACAATTATCTGCCAATACACCTTAAAAGGTTTTCTGAATAAATTTACATTTTCTTTGCCATTATTACAATTCATAAGTATACATAAATCTGGTACATCAAAAGTTGAAGCCTAGTCTATTGGTAGTTCCCACCTTAGCTACAGCGACTTCAATGCCTATAGGAAGCTGCAGAACGTTTCCTATCCGCTCGCGAATTGGGAGCTTGGTCCTGTTCATCTTGTCTATCTGATGTTGTGTGATGAAAGAAGAAAGCAAGGGTGAGCAGCAAGCCCACCAAAATAATATGTATAATAATTTACAATATATGAGCCTTCTCATAGTACTCATGAAAGTCTTGGTCAAAAGAAATGAACCAAGTTTGATACCTTAATGCGATGAAGTAGCAAAATATTCAGTATATATACATATATACTTTTCAAAATCTTGGAAGTCCTCTTCCATGCATAATATACACAGAGTTCCAGTGTATAACTGTATAAAAATATCGTTGCAAGGTGATCTCATATATCTAACCTTGTCTCAACGTTTTTCTGAAAATCTTTGTCATGCATAAGATAATCATTTACTAGATATAAGTTTAAAAGATGAAGTTACAAGATACTCCAATATACTTATATATTTTCCAAATACTACTTGAACTACCACCGTTCAAGTTATAATTAGTTTCAAAAGTTCATCACGTAGATGAGACTACAAGACCAGATTTGAATAGATTAAATCTTTAAAATATCATCAAAATAAAATGAAGTTACGAGATACTTCATTTGATGCAAACATCATTTTGAAAACTTGACCCTGCCAACACTCAACAATCGCCCAACCGTAGCCTTTCTATCGAAGTGCTCTGGGTAGTGTTGCAGAAATATCCAATTGGATGATGAACTCATTACGGGAGTTTGCCGCGCCAGGAAGACCACTTACGATGATCAGTCGTAGTAGTGCAACCCCACCATTTTCTACATGTAGAGGAGAACCTGTCGGATTTATTTGTCAACCGAACACTGAACTCCTAAGGAATGGACCGCCTTAGCGGAACTTCCAGGCCATTTGGGCCAATATAATAAGGCTGGGCCGGCGCCACTCGACCACTTACGTCACTCCGAGTTCAGATGAAATCCATGACTCTGAAACGTAAAGCTCGTTCCCCCTTTCCCCAAGTAGAAACTTGTTGATACGGCTCCACCAAGAAGTCGTATCTAGTTGGAAAGGAGAACTCACCGATATTTCCCAGGCGATGCCTGTTAATAGATTAACTTGTTCCAAGAATTTTACTTCCCGAGTGTTGGGTAAGTAATCGATTCATTTAACAAAACAGAAACCTTGTTGCGAATATAAAACACACCACAGAGCCGGATCCTTCAGGTTTTGAGCGAGTATTTAAATCCCCTTCGAAAGGAGGATCCTAAATATAAAAATGAGTTTTGGGATCCGCTCTAACTTTTAAAAATCATTTTGAAGACTCGCAAAACATTTTTAAGAATGTTTGGAGTGATGCTGATTTAACAAAATAAATCAGTCCCAATATATTAGAAAATATCTGAATATTATTATTTAAATAATATTTCCATAAAGAATAATCTTTATAAAAATAATTGAAGTAGAAGTTTTGAAACTTATACTTGAAATGAATATTAAATATCCAAAGATATACCTATACGAAAGTACTATCTTTATTTGAATAATCAAAAGTGAGTTTGATTATCGACACCTTATTCTTTAATAAAATAAAAAATATATCTCAGCAAATAATCGGAGTCATATATCCTCAAATAAATATTCAAATAATATTTAATAAATAAAATAAGCTGAGTCATAAGCCCTCGAATGAATATTCGAAATAATATTCAATAAATAAATAAGCTGAGTCATAATACCTCGAATGAATATTATAAATAATATTCATTAAATAAAATAAAGGAGTCATACATCCTCAAATGAATATCCAAGTAATATTCAATAAATAATATAAAGGAGTCATAAGTCCTCGAATGAATATTCAAGATAATATTCATTAATAAAATAAAGTTATCGAATAAACCTTATTCGATTAATAGTTTTGAAAACTATAACCATATATATATATGAATATATATATATAAAATCTACTCGGGATCCTCGACTCCCGGTTTTAGAAAATGTTTTCACCTTTGGGTCCATATACTAAGGGTATATGCAAATTACCGCTATTCTCTAGCATAGGTATTATCAACTGAACCAACAGATATATATGGCAAGAATACGAAACAGGCATGCATATATATACCATATCATCATGCTTCGATATATCGCAAAATTTGCTAATCAACCAACATGCATCTATCACAAGATAATGCATATACATATATAAATCACAACAACAGTATAACGGGTAGAAAACTTGTCTGAGCGACTGGGGGTGATAAAAGGCTCGGGACGAGTCCGGTAACCTATAAATAACAAGTAAGTTGGAATTAAACCAAAGTCACTTGTAAATCTATACTCTAACTACCTTAGACTCTAACGCTCGCTTTGCGCTTACTGATTCTCTTAAGTCACTAGAGTACCCTCGGATCCACCATTTTTTTATAATTTAACCATTACAAGTTTTAAGTCGATTCCTTCGCGAGTGTCTTACCAACTGCCTAACACTCTTACCATAATTGTTTCATAGACTAATTAACCTTTTTTGGTCTTTAACCTATGTTTCAAAGTAAGGCGAGGGGAAAAGTTTCGTTCGCGAAACGCCGTTACTTAAAACGGTCGTTTCTCCTAAACCGTACATCGGAATCGAACGAACTACATATCAAAACGAAGCTCGTAACATGAACTATCTAAACATGGAAATGGTCATAATCTAACAGGGAGTTCTCGGGTCCAAATGTTATGAACAAAAGCAGTCTAAAGTAAATCGGACATTACGACGGCTATGTTTACGCGATTATCAATGTTTAAACTACTCCAATTAACCACCAACCAACTCATAACCATCAATACAACAAAAATTCACCTAAACAATACCACATCAGTCCATAATCTCCAAGGTTTTCAACTCAAACAACCACAATCAAGACCTATGAACTATAATCAAGTTTCAATTACCAAAACACTTCCAAATCAAACCAAACTACTAATAATCACAATCCATGCTTCTCATTTCACAAAACCAACCATTAAACTTACTAACAAATAAAGTAAAGGCTAGGGTTTGAAGTTTATACCTTCCTTGGGAGGTGTTAAGTTGCTAGGAAGCCTTAGGGAGCCTCCTACAAGCTTGATCTTTCCAAAGAAATCAAGAACACAAAGTTAGGCTTTGAAGTTTCTAAAAGTCCGATTTAAAGAACTGTAAAAATGAGGGTCTTACCATGATTATTTGGACGAGACTTGTGAACAAGAGTTGTAGGCCATCTCAATACCTTTCCAATGAGCTATAGAACACAATATTTTAGTGAGAAATGAAGGAGATACAGCAGTTTTAGTATGCTGGTTCTGTTTTGGCCGAGAGCAATGGAAATGGGGGAGGAAATGCTTTTGCTTTCTTGTGTTGGTGGAATAATGTGGTGGATAATGATGGGTTGTCTTGATATTTTGCTAGGTTAATAATAAACAAAGGAGTTAGTGGAAGATGATCTCACCATTTGCTATGTGTTGGTGATTTGTGGTGAGATGAGATCATCCCTAGTTAACTATATAATTAACTAGCCATTCCTTCCTAACTATCACTTGGTTTCTTGTTTGATCAACCATCCACTTGCCTTGCCACTTGCAAAGGTATTTACAAGAGTCGATATTCATTTCTTTGTCCGGTTATCACTCAATCTCGTTTCTCGTTTGGTTAAATACCTTAATGATTTTATTGATAAAATCTTCTTGGTATTTTTAATACCTAAATTAATTCTCCTTTATAATCCTTGAATTTAAAATCCTTCATCTTAATATTAATTCCTTAAATCCCTTAATGTCTGGTGGAAATCTCGGGGAAAAATAAAAGTGCTCGTTTTCAAAATCCGACAGCTTTTACATACACTTATTTTCTTTATGGAATACTAATACGATCTTAGAATTTCCATAACAGTATTCCTATATATCGTGGTCTGATAATTTTTCTTAATCAGCATTGTCAGCAAAAGTTACTATTCATCCGGGTTTCAAAAATCTCCAAAAATTGGGGTTATTACAATTCCTATGGCAAAGAATTATGCTAAGGTAGAAGTAATTCTGAAAGGAAGATGCTTATGTTACAATGAAGACTCTTCACATCCCAGAGTTATCAGACTTGAAGATGGGCTTGAAAGAACATCAATTCCTGCACTCAGAGTAGCCATTTATCAGATTGGTGATAATGAAGATAAAAAATTGATGCAAGTCAAGGCACAGTTAGTTGAAGTTTTGAGAAATGCTGAGGACAAGCTGGTAACAAACTTTACAAGGAATCACTTTGGATTCAAATTGATCTACTGATATTGGTAAAGCTATATGTATTATAAGTTATTTTTAGCTGTTTAAAATAATATCTCATTGTATTTGTACTTAAATGTTTTTGACATCATCAAATCTATTAACTTGTATATTTTTCATAATTTACAAGTTGGGGGAGATTGTTAGATATATTTGTGATGTCATGTCTAATCTGATTAATCTGGTTTCAGAACTTATTATCAGAATATCAAAACTTAAATGGAAATCAGAACTTACTGAAGACATGATGTTATCAGAACTTAAGGCGCCAGAACTTATATAAGAACTTAAGTGCGGATACACTTCAGGGATGAAAAGCGGCTGATTTACATGAGAGGATCTGGATTAAATAAATAAAGATATGCATGCAGAGTTGGACAACTAAAGGACTAAAGAAGATAATATATGATTGATATATTTTAGGAAGAGATATATTTTATATCAATTAGAAGATATCTTGTAACTGTGTACTATATAAACACAGCTTAGGGTTTACACTATATATGTTATCATTCACGAGGAAGATTATTCTTTGTAACCCTAGCAGCTCTTAGTGATATCATACATCACAGAGAGAGTAGATTAAACCTACCGTAACAGAGTTTGATATATTGAATAAACTTGTTTTCTGTTACATACTTGTGTTCATAATCAAATTGATTGTAGATACTATATTCAACCCCCTTCTATAGTATCATTGAGGCCTATCAGGGCCTAACACACTAACTGATAAACTATGAAATAATATACACAACGGAATTAAATTACTATTTATGACCCCTGCATGCATAAGGATCGAGCATAGGTTATAATATGAAATAAATACTAAAACAAACCATTAGTTATTATAACTACAAACCTAATTAGGATAACCTCTACATGAAGTTCTGCTAATCCTCAAAAGTCTAATAAGTTTAACAAACCAGTTCATTGTTATTACTACACTACAAATTAGTTTACAAACTACACCAACTCCCAGATCATACATGCTGTTGCTGGGGCACCTGAAACCTAAAGATCCGAGGATGCACAAGAGGCACCCTCTTCCTAGCAGTGTGCAACAAATGAGGCATCTCAAGCCCTCTCTGAAAGATCAGCACAATGAAACAAGTATGAGCTATGAAATGCTCAGCAAGCAGTATATATGTGCTTGAAAAGATAACAACAATATTATACTAATAAAGAAAGAACAACTTATAAAATAATAATATTTGTATAATAATCAAAGCTACATAAGCAGTGAACAAAAAATAAATAAGTTTTTGAGATTGTATTCTTTTAACTGACGGACGTACTATTACATGATGATCAGCCACTGTAATAGTACTAGATCATGTTTCGTAAAAACATGTCTCGTAACATGAGTACTCCAATAACAAGGCAATATATTTGCATGTGGCAACAATTGTATTATAAATATGGTCATATAATACACAGCCCTCCGTTGGACCGTCCATCCCGATCACTTACGCAATTCATCCAATCAAAGTATTTTAATAAAGGAATTGAATCAATCAATATCCTATCATAATCAACTCCCCATTTTTCATGCTCCGGAGTAATCTCAACAACTGATGACGAGATAACTAGTAGGATTTGTTATTCGCTAAATTATAATATCACATTTCAATGTATAGAGTAAAATGAGATATCATAGTTATTTACTATCTATCAGGAATAAGATCAATATTCTAGTAGAACAATTACTAGAATTACCAGTCTCAAATAATCTAAGAGTATTCGAAAGTATTGTATCAAAAGGATTTACCTAACAACAATATCATTCTCAAGTATATAATATTTGTCTATTCTGAAATTGGTATAGGATAGGGGTACTTGCCTGATTTGCAAAGACTGAACTTAACCTTTTATAACCATGTCTGCCCTCCTGGACTTGATTCTATAAATCAAACAAACTTGCTTAATAAACTAGACAAATTTGAATGACGTCTATACGTCTCAGCGTTTACCCAATCGTTTATCAAATCATGGTATGAAAAGCTGTAAACAGATAGCATGCATCTTACATAACACGTAATCATATTATACATATAACATATCAGTTAGATTGTCAAAGGATAGGTCTCGGTGTTTTTAAAACTGAAATCATATCAAAATAGGGATTTTTCGATAAGTATTTGACTCAGAACGATTCACAAAACAAGCGACCTTTTAATACAAAAATGATTTAGGTCTCGAATTTTTAATGGAAGCGGAATATTTTTCTGAGTCTAGACGCGTTTGTTATATTAAACGAATGAACGGTCTATTTATTATGATTAAAATAAGAATAAATCAATTAATAATAATATTAATTGATTTTTAAATACTCAAATATATTTTTAGAAGCTCAAAATATTTTTAGAAATTATTTAGCTTAATTATGAAAAATTATACTTTATTTAACTATTGATAAATAAAATTAATTGATTAAATGAATTAATCAATTAATTAAATCATAAATAATTAATTAAAATATATTATAAATAATTAAAACAAATATAGATTTTTGAAAATAATAAAAGAAAATAATTTTTGGAATTTATAATAATTAGTTAATTATTATATAATTAACCAAATTAATTTTGGATATTAAAATGATTTTAGAATTTAAAACTGAATTTTGATTTTAAAAAAATAAAAACACATAAACACTTTCTGAATTGCTGTCTCCTTCTCCACTGGATCAAAGGGCGGCACAGGGTGGTGGCGGGTGGCCGGGACCTGAAGAACAGACCGTCAGATTTTGGGTTTCCCATAAAACGGCTAGCGTCGTTCGTCAGTCTGGCAACCTCGTTCCATGTCATCCGACCCGACCTCAGACTCTGACCTATTTTACTTTACTCTCTGGCTGTAGTTACCTAGGTGACCGGTAACGAGAAAAATAAATGCAACATCCGTTTCTTATCCAAAATCATTCCTTATAACTCCCTCAACTCAGAACTGATCCAATCCACAACAGAATCTCTATCAAACCCAAAATCCCTCCAAACTCTAGCCCCGAACCTAAATTTTCCGGAGAACACGGAAAATCACAATTATTAACCAATTCAACGTATTAACTATCAAAATGAAGCTAATCACTCCTACAATCTATCCATGATCTTAAATCAAACAACCAATCATCATATAACTCAGAAATTAAAAATTAAAAATTAAGAAAAAGCAAAAGCAAAAACTCGGGTTTCATCAAAACCGAACCAAATCTAACATATTAATATACCAAATGATTCCTCAGAATCCCATAAATGACAATTAATCAATAAAAATAGCAAACAATCACTCAAGAATCAAAAACGAATTTAAACAAATAATTTGAAAAATCGAAATAGTTGAAGAATCAACCTTAATCAAAGATTGATATATGAAATTGTTCGTCTTGATGAAAGCTTCGCGACGGTATCAAGAACACAATCAACGACTTCTTGGATTGATCAGAACGATTGATTCTATGATTTTGGTATTTCGAAAACTAAAATTTAAAATAAAAACAAAGAAAACTGATATATATGTTGCTCAGGATCACTACTGACTGAAACGAGATAAATATAATGCCTATTTATATTTGCACAAACGGTCCTGGTAAATCTCAAAGCGGTACTTTTTTCTCGTTTAATTTAAATTACACGCCCGGAAAATAATAATTTACGGGGACAAGCCGTAAAAAGATACTTTATAGATAAATACAATATTTATATCAAAATTCCCCGAAAATTATGTACATTTTAAAAATACGAAAACACAGACTATTAGAAGAGTCCTTGATTTTATAAAAATAGATGTACGGATTTTGTGGGCTTTTACGTCCCGATCGGGTCCCGGTCCGATGACTTTTGGGAAACCTAAATAATTTCTAAATTTAATATAACCCCTGATAACACATATAATAAGCGCGGATAATCATAAAACAAGTTTTAACACGTAACACGGAAGAAACGTAATCTGACACGTGTCCAGATTGCGGATCGATTCATATAATTACATTTAAAACATATATTAATTATTAGAAAAATACCCTAGTCCTAGCAAGACTAAATTAATACTTACTACACAATAAATCATGGCAACACATTTTAAATTTAATTAAACAGGTAATATTTATCATATATATCACAAAATTTTGTCAGAAATTTCCAGGTTATAACATTCTTCCCACCTTAACAAGATTTTGTCCTCAGAATCTATTTTAGGAAAATAGATGAGGATACATAGATAACATTTCACTTTTTAACTCCCAGGTCAACTCTTCAACCTTGGGATTCCTCCATAAAACTCGTACTAAAGCTACATACTTATTTCTAACCACTTTCTCTTACCGGTGTAGAATCTGTACCGGTCGCTCTATAAAAGACAAGTCTGGTTAGATCTCAATTGGTTCATACTCTATCACGTGATTAGAATCAGGAAAATAATGCTTCAACATGGACACATGGAACACATTGTGAATATGCTGCATGTAAGGTGGTAAAGCGAACTCATATGCCACTTTTCCCACACGCCTCAAAATTTCAAAAGGTCCAACATAGCGAGGACTCAATTTTCCTTTCTTTCCAAATCTGGATAAGCCTTTCCAACGTGAAATCTTTAATAGTACTTCTTCTCCAACTTTAAATTCCATATCTTTTCTGGTAGGATCAGCATATTTACGTTGTCGATCTTGAGCTGCCCTTAACCTTTTCTGAATAAGTTCCACTGTCTCTTTTATCTACTGAATCAACTTTGGACCCAAAATCTTTCTTTCACCAACTTCATCTTAACAAATTAGAGATCTACATCTTCTACCATATAAAGCTTCGTATGGCGGCATTTCAATAATTGCATGGTAGCTGTTGTGGTAAGAGAATTCAACCAAGGGTAGATGTCATCCCAATATCCTTCAAAATCCAAAGCACAAACTCTCAACGTGTCCTCAATAGTCTGAATTGTCCTTTCGCTTTGACCATCTGTTTACAGATGATATACAGTGCTCATATTCAATTTTGTTCCTAGACAATCTTGAAAACTTTTCCAAAATCTTGAATTAAATCGATGATCTCTGTCTGAAATTATAGACACTGGAACTCCATGTCGAACCATAATTTCTTTCAGATATTACTAAACTAATGTATCCAATGAAAATCTCTCGTTGATAGGAAGAAAATATGATGACTTAGTTAATCTGTCAATAATAACCCGAATAGCATCATGATTTGCCTTGGTCCTCGGTAATCCAACTACAAAGTCCATTGCAAGATGTTTCCACTTCCATTCTAGAATTTCTAATGGCTGTATCAATCCACTGGGCCTTTGATGTTCCGCTTTAACTCTTTATCAAGTATAACACTTACTTACCCACTTCGCAATCTCTTTCTTTATACTTGGCCACCAAAAGTTTTCTCTCAAGTCTATGTACATCTTCCTACTTACTGGATGAATTGAATACCTGGAGTTCTGAGCATCTCGAAGAATTTCATCCTTTAGCTCAGCCACATTATCATGGAAGAAAATCTTAGAATCCATTTATCATCTTTTTGGCTTCCTAATTCTTCTTCTATTAATTCTTCTTGTTCATGGATCATTGTTTCCTCTTGACTTATTCTTATCTTCTCTAGCAATTCCGGTTGAAAAGGACATATCACATATCATATTTACAGACATACTTGGAATACTGACCTCTATTTCAAGCTTCTCAAATTCCTTGATCAGTTCCTTAGATGAAGTGATCATATTCAACCTTTCATTTCTGCTTAAAGCATCTTCCACCATATTTGCGTTGCCTGGTGTTATAGATTGAAAACTAGGGTGTACTAACTGCTGTATTTATTACTAGGGTTCGTGAACTTCGAGGCTCGATTGACTGCTCTTGTGTTTCGCGACTCAATCTGCCTTAACAAGATGCCTACGTACCTTGCTGTGTCCTAAGGATCAAGTCAAAAATGTAGTTCTGATGGATGGGGGTGAGACCCCTTATATAGATGTTGGGAGTCCTTGAATTGGACTAGGGTATGAGACTTGGGGGACAAGCCTCAGAATTAGGATAGACTTTGGAGTCCTATAATAAAAAAATCAGAATCCTTGTTGGTTTGGATGCCCTCTGGGCTATCTTTCATAGAGTTACATTACTGATTGGACTCATTTAATGAGCTGTTTATCCTCCCTATTATTAATTAAGAAATTAATAAATATTCAGGGTTATTGGGCCTTCTTTGTTCCATCAGGCCTGATCAATGTCATACATATGGCCTTCTTTAATGGGCCTTGTAATTAATGAAACATTACTGACGTAATTAAGGTTTATTTTTCCCTATCATTTGCCCCCAACTTCTCGGAAATCGCAAAAGATTTCATAGAAGTTAAGTTCATTTGTTCCCTTACAGGTTAACATTTTTTGCGTAAAGTGTGGAGCTACCTACACAATTACAATGACTTGCCTGGTTCGTGGCTTTATGTTTTTTATTGGGGCTCCCCTATTATTGCTTCCCTACTTCTAGGAATTTTTCCTTAATTTCTGGGATTTATCCTTAATTTTCAGAATTTATCCTTAATTTTCCAGAATTTATGTTTAATTTCTAGGATTTATTCTTAAATTTTTAGCCTTTTTTCGACGAGGATCCTAGTCGTTTGGATGACCTGGATCCTAGTCGAAATTCTGGCCAGCTCCTGGTGCCTGGTCGAATACAAACGACCAGGATCCACGACCTGGATCCTGGTCATTTTAACGACCTCGATCCTGGTCGAAATTTTGGCATATTTTTGGCTCCTGGTCGAATACAAATGACCAGGATTCACGACCAGAGATTCGACCTGGATCCTAGTCGAATAAACGACCTCAATCCTAGTCGAATTTTTGGTCATTTGTTGGTTCATGTTCGAAGTCAAATGAGCAGGATCCCCGACCAGGAATTCGACTCAGATTCTAGTCGATTTCACGACCTGGATTCTGATCGATTTTTTGCCATTTTTTTGGCTCATGTTCGATGTTAAAGGAGCAGGATCCACGACCAGAAATTCGACTTGGATTCTAGTCGATTTAACGACCTAGATTCTAATCGATTTTTTGGCCATTTTTGGCTCCTGTTCGAAGTTAAATGAGCTGGATCCACGACCAAGAATTCGACTTAGATCCTGGTCGATTAATTTTTGAAATCCCATTTTGGTTTGGGCCTTGACTTGGGTTTTATCCAAATTCAATTTGGATTTGGGCCTTGATGGGCCTTTTATTTTTTCAAATCCTATTTGGACTTGGGCCTTGAATTGGGCATTCTTATTTTTCCAAATCCTATTTTGGTTTGGGCCTTGAATTGGGCCTTCTTATTTTCCAAATCCTATTTAGATTATATACATTTCTTGGATTCCTCCAGAATTCTCAAGAAGGTTCTGGAATGTTCCAGACTTTGGGCTTTTTCTTTGGGCCTCTATGTTTATGGGCTTTTTGTCCCTTCAACTTCTCCTTTTGCCTATATAAGTAAGTGAGGTGAGTCATTTCACCTCACTTCTCATTTCTTGTTTCCTTGACTTCTCCTCTTCTCTCTCTAAAAAAACCCTAGGTCTTTTCTCAGAGCTTTCAAAGCCCTACTTCAATTTCTTCGGGCTCTCCAAACTCCTGGGTATATTCTTGTATTCTTCTTCTTTTTCCCAAACTTGTATTTTAATTTCGTGTTTTGCATAAATTTTCTATATATATATATGTTTTCCATACTTCATATGCCATGAACATATGCCTCGAATTATGCCTGAATTTGTTTCATTTGTACTTTCTAGATGGAAGATAAGAGAATAACTCGTTTGGCCAAAATGAACATGGCCAATAAGTCAAATGAGTTTTCCTATTCGATCAAGGTATTCCTCCTTGATTCATATAACAAAAAAAAGAAGAAACTATAGACATAATCGACAAGACAGCGCGGGAAGATGAAAGGGGGAAACTGCAAACCCTAATTACCCACTCCTTGAATCGTCAATTGAAGTCGTTCTTGGCCATATTGGTCAAGATTACACACTAACAAGCATCTGAGAATCATCTTAATCTTATTAAGGTATGTTTCGAACTTATCCCTAGGGTTTTAGGTCTTGCATGATAAGTTCTTGTTTTTTGATCATATTTTTATAAAAATTATGTAATTTTTATAGATCTTGTTATCTTTGATTCGTTTTGCTTGAAGAAATTATTTTAATTCATTCTATATTTACTTCATTTTTAGAAATGTCTACGAGGGTTTCTATTTACTTACACCATCATGGGATATTTAGTCCTGAATCTTTTAGAGGTAATGCTGATTATGTTGGGGGAAGGATATATATCATCAAAGATATTGACACGGACAAATTTCGATTCTGAAATGGATGATTATCCACTGAAATTTGAGTATAGTAAGAGTGATATGCTTTATTTTCAATGTGATGGTCATACCTTTAGAATGGTATTAGAGGTTATATG